>NC_061097.1:6936869-6946869 GCF_015104395.2 Macrobrachium nipponense | reverse complement strand
CAATGTACTTATTATTTGCTTACTTCCAAATCTGGGTCCAATTAAACAGCGGGTACAATAACTCTACTTTCCTTTGGTTTATAGTCTTTACTGTTCATAAGGAACCAGTATATTTCTTTAACAGACACCTTAGGATGATTCTTTAAACGAAAACGATAACTTTCCGTTCAAAACAGCAATCATCTCACTATAATATAATGTGATAAAAATAGTACAGTCTCTATATTTTTTTTCTGTTTCCATAAAAACACTAGCTTTTATTTTACAATAGAGATACATAATTTCAAATCCATAACACATAGAAATCTTGTTAAAAGTACTGAACATAATGACTTTCGATTTATGTAGAATATTCATCATTCCTAACCCACCTTCTGTCTTTGGCAAAAATACGCTATTTCTTGCAATCGGTTCACAGCTTCCATTCCATAAGTATCTAAATAAACTCCTCTGTAAATACATGTGACACATACCACGTTTTGCTAAAATTTTGCAGTTAATTATAATACATTTTCGAAACACCGTTAGTTTCCTATTCGTAAATATACCTTTCAATTTGTTTATTTTACTCTGTAGATTACTCCAGTTTAGGTTAACACTATCTTGATAATTATTACTATAATAAATACCTAGTATTTTACAGGAATCATTTATTGGACATACTGATTTATTTCTCCATTCCCCAATGCCTAAAATTTAAGTATTATTTCTGTTCAGATTTGCACCACTTGCCTTTTCATAACCTGTGATTATATTAAAACATTCTAATATTCCTTTGTCACTAGTAACTATAATAGCAGAAATCATCAACATATCCTAAAACAGAAACCTTTAAATTATTTGGCAAATTCAATGACATGTCTACAAGTTTCCTTTTCGTCACCCTGTAAAAAGGTTCCTGGTAGATAACAAATAAAATCATGGATAACGGATATCCTTGCCTTACCGATTTTTTATGGGAATTGATCAGAAATATTACCACTTATGCATAGTACACTTTCAGCATCTGTATATAGCATTTGTATTAGCTGAATGAAACTAGGGTCAAAACCATAGATGCTCAATATATAGCATATAAAAGGTCATGATCCACCCGATCAAAAGCTTTAGACCAGTCTAGATTTATTAAGAAGCTTGTTTAACATTATTATTTGCATAAAACATAATATCTCTCATAATGGAATTCAAGTTGATAATTGACCTATCATCTACACAACAAAACTGCTCGCGGGAAATAATTAGATGTAACACATTCTTCAATCTATTCGTTATTATTTTCGCTATTATCTTAGAATCCACGTAAGAGTTATTATTTCTTTATTCATTTTAGAGATGGTCTTATTTCTAAAAACAAACTTTACTATGCTTACAAAATCGAATTTTATTTCCTTCCAAAACATTTTGTAAAACTCAACAGTGAGACCATCTATACTCGGACTTTTACCGTTCTTTATCCCCCTCAATGCTTTCAATATTTCAGACTGTCACTTCTGAGGTTAAAATATAATTCTCATTCCTATCAATAACTTTATCTACTAAATTAAAAAACAAGTCTTGATTAGACCTGTCACATTTCTCTGTTTTAAAAAAGCTTTTCAAAATAGTCCCTTATACTTAAAGTAATAGCCTTAGGGTTTACTATGTCTCTACCACCATCCCTCTTTATCTTGTACATATGATTTAGAGTTGTTCTCCTTTCGTAACAGGTATGCTGACACTTGCTCACCCTCTAATTTATCATCCACCTTTGCTCTAATTTTGACTCCGCAGATCTCATCTTGAATACTATTTATTCTTTATTTCAAAGATATTTCACTACCGAAAACTTGTCTTTACTTAATACACCTTTTCCTATTTCTTCTTTCAACTGGTAGTTCAGTAAATTCAATAAACCATATTTTCCTTGGTTTATTTGCTTTGAACATGTGATAATGAAAGATTTCAGCCGGGCTTTCGCATATTCCCACCAACACAACATATTTCCAACTTTATATTTGTTCCCCTTAATATTATTCCAAGTCATAAGAAAATTGTATCTTACAATATCTCTATCTAGAATATTACTATTAAGTTTCCGGTACTCTCTCCCTGGCGAAGTTACATTTTCTCATTTCAAGGCTAATACTATAATGCAATGGTCAGTCTAGCAAACAGGAATATTTTGAATATTTACCATATGGTTATGCAAATATTTTAAATAAAACTTATCCAGCCTTGAGCCATAATTCTCACTAACATAAGTATACTCCATCTGGTGATGACATGAAACCCAAGCATCTATAAGTTTCAAGTTGCTTTTCAAGTTTACTAATGACTTAGATAGAAGTTCACTATCTGAATTTAAACAATCTCTCATAGAGGTAATAGAATTCCAGTTACCACCCATTATGATATTGCTTATATTGTTCCTTAAGATATATAAAATATCCGTATTAAATAATTTCTCCCTTTCATTTTATTTACTATACACAGCAGTAGCATACACATTTAATAATTGAATATTAACATTTGAATAACGACAATTGACATTCATGACGTAACCATCCATATCATTTTCAAAATTCAAAATTTCCACATTATATGTGTTATTTAAAAAGATAGCTATCCCACCCATAAGCTTTTGTGTGTAATTAATTAAAACTTTGCAGTATTTTTCAACATAATCCAGCTTCTCTTCCCGTTTTATATTGTGATCTTCGACGAAAATTATATGTAGTTCATAAAAAACAAAGAGTGTATTACTTAATTTTGCCTTATTGAAAGTATTAAGTCCATTTACGTTAACTGTAGCTACGTTTAATGTGGATGAAATTAATTTTGTATATTATGTAAAATAAAAAAAATACAGTGCTAGGTTAAAGCATAATACAATAATAGGTTGAATTGCTTTAAGCTTCTCAGTACACTTTCCTGTTTCATCATTTAATGATAAAGTTTGGTTCATCCTCTCCATGTTTTGACACTGGTGTTTCTTCAGCGTTATCCTAAGTTTATTGCTAGAGTCTTTTTTCGTATGCCATGATTCCATTTTTATAATAGTACTGTAAAGTTCTGTTTGGGGCGCTGGTATCCAATAATGTCTCCTCACAATCCATTTTCCCCTCTTCTTTTCATTTTGCTATACTTGCTGCTTCGTTTTCTGTCAATACCTCATTTTCTTTAACCTCCTTATGAATCTCAACCTTCGATATAGACGTATGCAATTCACTGACTTGTATTGGTTGGGAAACCCTAATTCCTGGCCTTCCTTCATCGTCATCATCCTACTCGTATTCAAGACTGTCTCCAATAAGATCCCTTTCGTCCTCATAATTTGGCCCACCATCGATTACCCCTTTCTTCAGTTTTCCATAAAAATTTTCTTCCCTCATGCAGTCCGAAAGTTCTACTGAGACAGGATCTTCCTTCGTTTCTTTCCTTAGACCACTTCCAGCATTCCTTTTTGTTGTGCCACCCCCAAGTGTTATCGAGCCGTCTACATCCTTTTCTTTCTCAGAATCATTTTGTGAATTATCCTTAACAATCTGCTGTTTTGAAATCTAATACCTTTTCTTTCATTGAATTAGGTTCCTCATCCCTGTCCATTCCTTTGGTTATCTCCGCTTTCCTCAACTGTTGCATTTTCTACATTGTCTTTGTGCAACTCATTTACTTTTACGTTGGTTTCATCCTTTCCTTCCGTAGGCAAGTGAGGGAACTCTCCTTCTTTAAACTTAGATCTTACATCATCGTATTTGCAGTCTTTAGCTATGTACCTATTTCCCCACACCTAATGCATGTCCGTTGCTACCGATTATACAAGGTAGTTAAGGTATATCAGGAAACCGTAATAGATGAAGGAACGTTCTCTTTAAGTCTCATGCTGGCTGTCCTGATACCCGTCAATAGCCCTTTGAATGGTCTGTTAGCATATTTGTTTTGTCATATTTCGATAAAAACTCGATCAGCTTTTCACCTGAGGGTTTGAACGGAGCATTTCTTATATTAACATACGTAATGGATGTACTAGATTCACAATCTTTACATTTTCCAACTGGTCTGAATATACCTCTTTGCCTTCGTATTTTTCCGAGATCATTAAACACGTTTGGTACTGCTTTAACAATTACTCGGTTCCTATTTATAAAATGAACTCCTATTATCGAGTAATGAACCAATTCCATGTTTGAAAATAACATTCTACTAACAGCAACCCAAAGGAGTCGTTTCTCCTCAACGGTGTGAGTATGACGTCGTACTGGGTGGGTACACATATGAGAGCCGAACCTTGTATGTGTAACTGAGCTACGCATATACGGTGTCAAAATGTTGAGGACGAACCGTAACCACGTTAAACACGTAACTTCATTACAATCCACTGCGATCATCAGTCTGTCTCTGTCCGGGTTGTTTACCGACGATGGCCACCATGCAAGTAGCAGCTGCCCCGTATATTTATACATATTATTTAACGAAGATGAAGCGAAATAAAAGAAGATGGTGGCAATCAAGGTTATATACTAGAAGGGTAGAATACAGTGGTCGGGAATTACTCGCTGACATGAGATTCCAAGAACTTTCTGGCCACAGTAAAGTCTTTTCTTCATCATAACTAATAAATTGAAGGACCTCTTCCTCACTCCAATCAGCCATGGTAGACATATATGTACCGACTGACCAAAATAAGGGACTCTACTATGGACGGCCTTGTTCATAGTCGGTGTCAACAAGTTCAGCAATCTCTGTTGATACGCGCGTAATACAGGTCCCGTCCACACATTGCGTAACGTTCAAAGAGACCTCCCTTTGATTCGGGGCCCAAAAACCGACAATTGCCGGGACGGAGGGGGAACGGAGCCTCAGACCTCGCGGGTTCGGGGTTCGGGTTCGACGAACCGTCCACACTTGCGTTTTTGTTACAAGAATCGGTTACAATACAAGGTTCGGTTCGCATTTGTGTACCCACCTTTAACACTAAAACTAGTCACTGAAAGGCTCAATAGATGTCAGGACCGTCGCCATCGTCAAGCGAAGACTTCCCGCCTAAGCAATTCTCGTTGGGGGGGGTGGGGATGGGGGGACCACTCAAAATACGATAACTTAACGAAGTTTCCAAGGTTTATAACTGCACTATCACTCAAACCACATCCACTATGCATACTTCAGCACTAACGGTATATATTCACCAATCCATCACAACATTTACTCGGTGAAACTGCATCTATAGTCCCAGAAATAAGCTAATATGAAGCAGGAGCAACAACAAAGCTGTTTACCTTGCTTCTTTTCATACCCAATTTGGTGTTACTATCAAATTTTGTAACAGGAGACAGGAGTATGGTTTGGTCAATCTTTGGATCTATTGGCACACGACCCAAACTTGATTGTTTATATAGGGAATTAAATGTCAAAAGCGAAGTCTATATTGAGTAAAGTCTATGCAAATAAATTAGACAACCTTTTTACCAAAGAATATGTACTTAATGATATTATAAAATTAAAAAGATAATAAGTTACTATTTAAGGATATAAAGCTTACATACTTTGTTATTTGTAAGAGTTATAAATTTTTATTGTGTATATTGATATATATATATATATATATATATATATATATATATATATATATATATATATATATATATATATATATATGAATGTATATGAAGCCATTGTATTAATTCTATTGTAAATTTTATCAATAAAAAAAAACTTCTGGAGCAACAGCTCGAAGAACAATCCAAGGCGGGTCAAGGAAAAGCACTATCCATGTACATTTTATTATGATATGCCCATGTTTCACAACTCCTCATAGTTGTATTTTCTTAGGCTGCAAACAGCGAACAAGGCACTCAGTAAACAAATAAAAACAGAATTGCAAACTACAGTTACAATAAAACATTCAGAATTAAATCACTAAAACATTTACTAAGAGAAAAAGCAAAAGGCTGGTGACAACGTACCCATTAGAAAGTTACTGTACTACCACTAAGTATTATAAAAGAGGAAAATGAATAAATAAACAAATAAACATATAGCCACGGAAACAGCCTAACAAGACGAACAGGCCATAAACAATTGTGTGGACAACTTTTGGGAGTTTAACGGTGGCACAGCCAATTTGATAATAATAAATTCCAGTATTCTTAACTCCTTTTCTTTTTTATACCTGTCCTGTTATTGAGAGGTCTTTATTGTCTATAAAATGGCACGATTTCTAATGTTAGACTGTACAGGGCTGGACAATCTGCTCCCAGTTCTGAGGCTGACCCCCAAAGAGCATTAATGCGTACTCTCAACAGCCTCACAATACATGTGACATAGATCCCTTGACTTGTACTTGTACTTACAATTTATAATGTTTGATGTAAACAGAGCAATCCATAGAGCACTCACTGTCACTTGAGTTCCCGCCATATTTTTTTCAAAGTAGGGCCTTGACCCTGGTGGCTGGATGGAGAGTTACGGTCTGCAATATGGATACACCAGCGTCATACTTTCCTAAGTCAACGGGTTGTTTTTGTTCGCCTTATGGTTGTAATTGCAACAATCGTGATTATCCAGAATTTTTTTTTTTTTTTTCAGATTTCCTAAGGACAAAGAACGGTTAGTTATTTTTATGCGTGCAAATCTCTGTAAATAGGCGAATAGGGATTAACATACAGCTGATCAACCGTGAATGTAACACCTATGTTAAGTTATCGTTTTTTTTAGTTGTATTAAGCGAACGCAAGTGGAAAGTATGATTCATCAGGCAACCTTTTGGCGCCCCAAGCAAAGAGCTTGGCGACTTGTTTATATCTGTCCAGCGCCATGATTTTTATAGTACAACTCGAATTGATGATATATACTATGTACGTGCAATCAATGAAATTTATCCCTTAGGAAGTGCCAAGAATAGTTTTAGGTTAATATACTTGATATGAAAATATAGATTATGAAGAGTTGGGAACTGATATTTAGGATTTATTGATTAACGTTCGATTGTAAACCTTTCTAGCGCATCAGCATCGTATTCCCTTTGCTATAGCACAGAAACGTCCATGTTCTGCACATATAGCTAATTCTTAGTATTTAATGTCTATTGTCACTGTTTATTTACGATGCAGAATTCATTATTATTTTAAATTTGAAAACCGGTGATTAATACAATGCCGGACTAATAAGCGAAACAGGAAAGCGAAAATTCCAATGAATAAGGAATATGCGGAGTCTAGGTGATACATGTAGTTCATGTGCATGTACACTGCTTTAGTACGTGAAAATGACCTGACAGCCTATGTGCCTGGAATTACTTATAAGCACTTCCAGAGATTATGCCATCATGTACCGTATATACACTGTCAATGATAAATGTTTAAGCATGCATATATTATTTTAATGCGAGTTTCTAAACTGTAAATGATTCAATAAAAAAAGGTGATCTCTTAAAGATTTATTTTCAAAAAATGCCATTTTAAAAAGATAATTCCAGAGCTTTAATATACTATGTAACAGCAACATAAATTTATAAAAAGTTCACAGAAGATGTTCTGTTAAATGGGCACTTGGGGGAGGAAGGGATGGAGGACTTCGTTCCCACTCATGTGAGGAAAGTCTGGTTACTTGACTGATAATCTTTATGCATTTAATAGTTTATACAACTGTTATATCAAGAATAAAGCAAAGCGTGTGTGGTCAACAAATGACTATTTTGAATAAAACAAAGTTTTTGAAATATTCAATTTTATAATAATATTGAGTGATATATATCTCTTTATCATTCATTGCTAATTGTATATGTATACATGTATATCTATAAAGAACAGTAAACTATATTGTAAATATTTTCGGAACAGATATTCTGCTACTCTCTGTATAAGCGCTATAATATTGTATGTGTAACTCTACACCCAGCCACCAGCTGTGCTACGACGCTTAAATTAATGTGGCGATTCTCTATGGATTGTTTTGATGTAGATAAGGAGTTTATAGGGGAACGTACAAATTCTTCTTGGAGACAGTGTAATATAACGTAGGTGGCGTCATCTTTTTATTCAACATACATGAGAGTTGTTATTTCGTCATGAACAATCAGCCAAGTAGATGATAGAGTAAAAACTCTGTGGAGGAGGGTAGAAACAGCATTTAATTTAAAACTGAAATAACAAGAGCTATAAAACTCCGGTAACGTACCTTTACGATATATGTCAGTGTAGAATCCTGCCGAGCTCCTAGAAAGAGCTGCCAGAAATGGGAGTTTGTTGTTAGATTCTTTTTCTACCGTAAATTTTATGTGAAGGTGTCGGGTATTAACGAAGTTCAAGTAAGACTCAGCATTAAAATCTCGTTTAAATAAGACAAGTATGTCATCAACATGACGTTCATAATACAAAGGGAGGGGGGAGGGTGAGGGAGGGTAAGGGACAGGTCGTCCATTACGTTCTCTTCTAGAGAGTTCATAAAAAATGTTGGCGAACGTACGGTCCCCAAAGGAACTTCCTTCCCATGGCCATTCCTTCCACCTGTTCATACAAAACACTATTGATGATGAAGGCTGTGTCCTGCATGGCCAGCTCTAAAAAGTTTTTTTTTTTTAAGATTTTTGTTAAAATTATGAAATAGGATTATTTGAAATAATCTGAATTGTTTCCCCCACACGGACATTGGCGAACAGGGATTCGACGTTTAGGCCTCTTTGATAATTTCCTCCTTGAAGTCAGAACACGTTAAGGTGTAAGGGCCTTTAATTAATGGTTCCAGAATAGGGACTAGGAATTTAGCAAGATTATAACTAGCTGTATCAATAGAGGAGAGAATAGGATGCATTGGGGCATCGGTTTTGTGCACCTAGGCAATCCTTATATAATACTGTATGAAGGACCTGTGTCAAACAAACTTTGGTACGCACGTTCCTCTTTAATATTATTTGGTTCCAATGTTCTAAGAAATCTATTAATTTTGTTATTCTTCGTAAGTGGCTAGTTAAATTTTGTTTACTTTGGGGCGTGTAAATTACCTAGTTTAAACTTGCGAAGGACATATGGTACTATTTCCTTTAAAAAACACTTCCTTGCTTACCTAATATGAAGGCATACGAGCTAACATGCAGTAGCAGTAAAAGAATAAAAGCTAGGGTGTTTGGTTAATTACTCTCTTCTATTATAGCTAAGTTAGCATGCACGTGGACTAGGTTACCATATCTCTAACTCTTGTTGGAATCAGAACTTTTGTTCACCCCTAACATAAAGTATATACCTAACAATACAAAATAACACCTTTAGTGCAGTGGGAACTGGTTTTCCCTTTGTGTGCTCATTTAGAGACTTTGCAATTGACTTTACAGGTTCGTCTCTTCTCTTGCAATCAGCATGTAGCAATTGCTAATCGTTGATAGTTGCATACAAGTGATTTGCCCTAATACGACAAGATACTCAGGAAGGTTGCCAACTGATAGTAATGTACCTAGGGGATGTGCAACTTGGGGATAATAACTAACCTGATCTGCAAGTGGCCTTTATAAGGCAGTACATTCATACCACAAACTTAGGCTGAAGGCCTGCTGCAAAATAGGTAAGATGAGGTAACCTCTTAGGTTAGCTTACTTGATTTGTGTAAATATAATTACTTGATTAAATTTACACATTGCAAGATCGTATCAGTAAAAAGGTGAATGATAACTAATGGAGTTTGATAGCGATCATTTAACTTGAACTAGACGGACTGTTGATGGCACATCCGGCCACGTGGTATGTAGGAAACATAAAAGAGGGCGAAATCCGGAGCAACACGGGGTGAGAAATCCAGAATCCAAACAGCAACACAAATAGCACATCTGTAATGATAGCGGTTTCTATATGAGTGAAGGTGAGTTGCACATGTGATAGGGGATCGAGGAACCTATGTATATGTAGGGTACTAAACACTCGATCTCACAAGCATTGATCTTACGTTAATAACAAAACCTACGGGGAGCAGGTACGTTACTGAGCGATTACAAACTCCCTTAACTTACGGGAACATAATTTTTTTTCATTCCCGG
>NC_061097.1:6919369-6931869 GCF_015104395.2 Macrobrachium nipponense | reverse complement strand
AATTCTAGATTATATGAGTCCAAATGTTGAGATAAATAGTGAAGTAAGTCATTAATAGGAACTCTAGTGAATGAAGATGTTACATCAAAACTGGTTAATGTTTCAGTACTGGATAAATCAATATGGGAGAGTCTAGTACAGAGTTTTGTAAATGGGAATAGAACCGGTTGAACTGATAATGTGACGAATAGGGAAGTCTCTTTTATGGTTCTTGATTAATCCGTACATATAAGGTAAAGATGGGCCTATTGTCGCCACTTTCTCTTCTATCGAACTGAATAGTTTTTTTTATTTTAGAATTAACACAATTACATTTGTCAGCTCAAGTAATTCTGTTGAATTGCATCGATAAACCTTTTCGGGAAATTCACAATTTTATTAGGTACTTGAAGTACTCCCCCTCCCCACCACACAAAAAAAAAAAAAAAAAAAAAAAAAAAAAAAAAAAAAAAACAAAAAAAAAAAAAAAAAAAAAAAAAAAAAAAAAAAAAAATCTTACTAAATTCATTGACGGTGATATACTTGTGTTTTTCTTTGACAGTTTTTTATATCTCTGAAATAATGTTTGTGCACGAAATCTCATCACTAATGGCATAGGATAAACCATAACCTAAAGCAGATTAAAGATTCTGATTCAGTTCTTGGCTTGACAGATTTATACACAATCATCTTTATGTTTATATTTGTCATTCCGTAAAGAATACTATGACGACCCAGCGCAAAAATAAATAAATAAATAAAAACTCTTCGGAATCGTTGTTTACGTTACAAAGAAACCCATTTAGCTTATCCCGATTGCCAGAATATCTTCAAGGACTGAGGGTAAGATAAATAAGTTTATTTTTATCCTAAAGAACGAAGAGCTTTTATACACTGGGTTGTCTTATGGTATTCTTTACTGGCTTCCAAAAATCATAAGCCAATGATCCCCTCTGTTCTATTTTGGCTTCACACAAAACCCCTAATTACAAATTAGCTAAGTACCTTCCTTATCCCATTATTGGAACCTCTCACTAAGAATAAACAAAAATTTAATGATTTAATATTACCTAAAAACCCCGACTTAGTTATAGCCAGCTTTGATGCTGAATCCCTATTCACTAATGTGCCTGTTAAAGAAACTATCAATATTATTTTAAATAAGTTATTTTCTGATCCCACATCTAAGTTTTGTCATTTCAATCGTGTTTCTTTTACGTTTTTAGAACCGGCCGTGCTGGACACGACTTTTGTTTTCAATTGAAAAATACATAAGCAAGTAGAAGGGATGCCTATGGGCTCCCCTATTGCCCCAACATTCGCTAACATCTTCATGTGCTTCCTGGAGGAATCCATGCTTGATGATTAGCCATTATCTTTCCTCCCCTTATTTTATCCTCGATACGTGAGCGACACTTTTACCCTATTCATACGTGAGTTCCACTCTGATTCTTTCCTTCAATTGGCTAACTCACGCCAACCTAATATCACGTTTACTATAAAAAAGGAGCAAGAGTGCCGTTCACCATTTTTAGACATTTTGTTATCTAAGGATAATAACCGTTTTAGCACCATTATTTTTTGGAAGAAAACATTTACAGGTCTGGGCTTCAATTTTTTTTTTTTTTTTTTTTTTTTTTTTTTTTTTTTTTATAACTTTGATTAATTTGTCTATACCCTTATCCACCGGGCACTTTAACTCACTTCAGACTGGCAACTTTTTCACAACAAAATTACCTTCCTCTACAAACATTTTAATGATAACTGTTTCCCTACAAAGATCATTAACAAGGTCATACTGAAATTACTAAGTAAAACGTTCTTTAACAGCCCTTTGTATTTTAATTTTCCAATGAAAAAATTCTATACATCTTTTCCGATCATAAGCTCTGGCTCCTCCCGTACCTCCCGTACATGCTTTACTAAAATAATCAATGAACATTTTAATGCCGTTGATGTAAATTTGATTCCGAAAAACCTCTTACAATTATCTCCCTTTTCAGAGTTAAAGACCGACTCTGCCCTTTGATAACGTTTACTGTGGTTTATAAGTATAATTGTCCCAGTGTGATATGGGAAATTATGTGGGCTCCACAAAGCGTCTTCTTAGGGTACAAGTCGATTCTCATAGGGGGGTTAGCCACAGACCGGGAAGTTGCCTGTCCAACCCAGTTGCATCTAATATAAGATATCATTCTTTAAAATGTAAAGCTAGCATCGATGACAAAGACTTTGAAAAATAAAACAACTTGCTTCCCTGTTTTAGATACCCAGTTCGTCAGCTGTTCACCTTTTTTTATCTTGACTTTGATTGTTGTTCTCAAACACTTGGTTGATTATTTACTTTTCAATTCTGCTTTTAGATTTTACTATAGACCTTTGCTCTAGCAGGATTAGTTCCTCTCTTTTTTAAGTATTCATTCTTTATTTTTTTTTTTTTGTCAAATACAAACCTCGTCAATAAAATTTGCTTAAGTGTATATTATTATTAATTATCATTGTTTTTTTTTATTGGTAAACTGGTGTTTTTCACATAACCTTACTGTTTTTCTTTTTTTTTAAATTATGGATTTCCTTGGTCAAGTTGTTTATATTTTTTTAAGAATTCATTTTTTATTATATCTGTTGTGGAATTCCCTTGAGTTATGTAATAATATATTTGCGATACGTCGGAATAAATCTTTCATATGCCAAGATCCCAGTGCGTTCCTGCCTTCATATTTACTTTGTATCGATATATATAGTATATAATTATCTATAATATATATATATATATACTATATAATATATATATATATATATAGAAAATATATATATATTAATATATATATATAATATTATACATATATTATATATTTAATATATATATAAGATATATATATATTACATATATATAGTATTTATATTTAGATGACATACTATTAATATAATATATATAATCTATATATTATTATATATATAGAGTATATATTATATATATTATATATAGATTATTATATATATATATTATAGATATAATATTATATATATATATATTTATACGTATATATATACAACGGGTAGAATAAATTATATATATATTATAGATATATATATATATATTATTATATTACTAATATATATAATATATAATAATAATATAAATATATATTATATCGTATATTAATAGATAACGTTTATATATAATATATATATATATATATCATATATAAGTATACTTATATCTATTATATAATAATATGTTATATATATATATATATATATATATATATATATATATATAATATATACTATATATATATATATATTATATATAGAATATATCAATATTATATTAATATTAGTATATATACATAATATATAATATATATAATAAATATAGTATAATATACTATATATATATATATATATATATATTTTGGTTTTATATGTATATAATATATTTTTTATAATATCTATATAATATATATATAATTATAATATATATATATATATATTATTATTTTTTTTTTTTTTTTTTTAAAAAAAAATATATATATATTAAATATATATATGTATATAATAATATATAATATATATATAATATAATTATATATATATATATATATATATATATATTATATATAGATATATGTATATGGTATTATATATATATATATATAATATAATATATAGATATATAATATATAGTATATATTATATATATATATATATATATATATATAATATAGAATATATTATATATAATATATATATATTATTGTTAATAGATATATATTATATATATATATATATAATATATTATTATATATTAAATATATAATATTATATAGATATCATATTAAATTAATAAATATATATATATTATATATTATATTATATAATTATATATAGATATATATATATAATAGATTTATTATATTATATGAATTATATATATATCTATAATATATATTATAATATATATATATATAATATATATATATATATATATTATATATATATATATACGTATATATATATAATTATATATATATATATATATATAATAAATATATATATTATATATATTAATAGTATATATATGTATATATATATATCTATATATATATATAATATATATATATATTATATAATATATATATATTAATAATAATAGAATTAATATAGACCGTTACAAATCACCCTCGATCTGGATGCTTTCGTAATTAGAATCGATATGAAACCCTGTTACCATGTTGGCCAAATTCGAGCGTTTGACCAGCACGTAGCCTTTTGTTATGAATAATTATCACATCGAAACCGTTGATCCATTTATATATCCAATTCAAAGCTACCAAATGTCCTTTAATATCAAATTAACATTTAACATTACCCACCCAAATGATATATGTTTCATATATGTTTACCGAAGGGGAAGAATTTTTTGAATTGAAATAAATTTCGTTCCCCCATGGGATCGAACCACCGTCCAAAAGTGGACGGGGACGAAATCAGGACAGTCCCCCCCCCCCCCAGTGGACGCCATCCAATCAGCCAACAGAGGACGCTATAAGTTCATATCGATTTTCTGACCATTACACAAATCACCCCTGATCTGGAGGGTGCCTTTAAGTATTTAGAATCGATATGAAAAACCCCATCTACCATGTTGGCCAATTCGAGCGTTCGACAGGCACGTAGCCTTTTGTTATGAAAAAAATTAATTCATCAATCGAAACCGTTGATCCATTTATTAGAATCAATTCAAGCATACAAATGTACCTTCAATATCTTAAATTCACTTTAACCTCCCCAAATGATATATTTTCATATTATGTACCGAACGGGGGAATTTTTTAATTGATAATAATTTAGTTCCCCCCCAATGGGATCGAATCCACCATCCAAGTCGGAACGGGGACGGGAATGAAATCAGGGACTAGTAATAGATTTAACAACGTATATATATACGATATATATATATATATATATATATATAGAATAGATAAGATATTATATACATAGAATAATATATAGATATAGGAGAAGATATATATATTAGATATAATATATATAAATAAATACTAAATATATAATATATATATAAGATATATAATATATATATATATATATAGAAATATATGTATATGTATATAGATAATAATATATATATATATGATATATATAATAAGATATATATATATAATAGATACATCAGAATAATATAATATTTTTTTAAAAATTTTAAATAAATAAAAATAAATCTATTATTATATATTATATAGAATATATATATATACATAATTATATATAATATATATATATATATATATATAATTATATATCTAATATATATATAATATATATATATTATTATATATATATACTCGTTAAAAGCAATTGCTTTACTGGGCATCAAGTAAGTTTCTTGCAGGGGTATCTTTATACCGACGAAGTTTTTTCCGATTCTCGTTCGTCAATTTCTGGATAAAAAAATTACTCCATTCTTCCATTTATTGAATTTTGTCGGCCTATTTATTTGCATCGTGTTGTGGGAAGTATGACCTTGAGAATATAAAACAACGGGTACCTGGTTAGTCTAGGGATTAACAGCCTTAAGGAAAAAAAAACGGGTGTTTTTTTGGATACATAAAGAACATGAATGGACAGATGTACTGTGACAATGAAAAAGTGGGAAAAGTTTTGTTTAAACAGTGGTTAAATTAAATATTCAAAAATATAATGTACCATCGGGGATGCAGTGTTTCCATTAATGTAGAAAATTTTTAAAAATTTAATTGTTACATGTTGGTTTAAATCAAACAAAATTACATTACAAAGGAATAAAAATCAATATAAGAAAATGTAAATACAGGCATACAAATATTGATAGCCTGCGTAAAGATACAAATCAGATAAATTTTATGTTTATACAATAAATGTGTATAATATCAAAATTTGACAGGGAGTGAGGGTGTCGCTGCATTGCAGTGTTGTCCCAAAATGGGTCGACGTTGGTTAAACGGCTGCAAATTAGTTGTTGGGGCGAGGTCTCAACGACCTGAGCTGGGATGTTACTTGGACTCTCGCTGGGCCTCCTTCATGTCTTCTCAGGGAGGGGCGGATGTTCTCGGTGGGTTGGGGCATGCTGCCTCGGATCCCTGTGGCTTGTGTATTTCCTTCTCCTGCTGGGAGGGGAGTATTATAGGTCCGAGTTCTTGTTGGACGTTTCAAGGTCGGCTTCTTTGATAGCCCCGATGCTCACCGCTTCGGTTTATTAAGAGGCGGACCATAGTTGTTCTTCTCTGTGCACGACCTGGGTTGCCTCCTTTATAAGCAATATACTAATATATATGATAATGATTTATAATATATATATATATAATATATATGTAATATATAGATATATATTATGATATATAATATGTATATATGTATTATTCCTATTAATTGCTCTTATATATTTTTTTTTTGGATTTTTCACTTATATTTATATATATATATATATATATATATATATAAAGAGATATTATTAATATTATATATGTATATATGTATGTTATAATATATTAATATATATAGATTATATATTATAATATATATTAGATATATAGACTAATATATATATACATATATATGTATATATGGTTAATATACTATATAATGATATATAGACTATAATAGATATATTCATATATATAATATATAGATATATATATATATTAATAGTGTGGTGTGTGTGTGTCTATTTGTCACAGCTACCCCAACGGACACATTTTATTAATTTACAAGCCATTAAAGCTGCTTGAATGTCATTAAATATTGAAATGTAATTCTGCTGTGTTAAAGTTTTAATCGCTTTATGTTTGCAAATTAGATCCCTGTAGATATGTCAAGACAAAGCCTTAAACAAAGTCACACATAAAATTAAAATCAAAATGTTGCCCAAAATAAGAAAAATAACAAAAGATCACCCTTCTTTTTCTTTTATTTTCTTTTAACCTTGTTTTCTGAGTAAAAGAAAAACGAAGAGGATTGTGTTCAGAAGATTTCAAGAATGACAAAAAACGTTGGTTTAATTGTTCCGCAGCTAGAGAGCTCTTCAAGGTAATCTTCGATCTCTCTTTTGTTTAATTAGAGTTGGGCCTTTACAAGTGCCAATTTACATTTAATGTTTCCCCCCCCCCCCCCCCCCCCCCCGATGTTGTCCCTTGCCTGGACGGTTGTAGGGATACGATAATATATATAATTAGATATATAATATATATAGATATATATAATATATCAATATATAAGATATATATATATATATATATATATTTTTTTTTTTTTTTTTTTTTTTTGCCCACGACCAAAGAGATAATCAGCGCATCTCCATTGTTGGATAAAGCAGCTTCCTCTCTCTCTCTCTCTCTCTCCTCTCTCTACCTCTCTCTACTCTCTCTCTCTTCGCTGCAAGTAAAACCCTTGTTTGTTTATGCAGGATAGAAAGAAATAAAATCCTTGTATAAGGATTGTTCCTGAGAAATAGCCAGCCCATGTCTCTAATCGCCCCCGCCCCCCACCCTTACCCTTCCCCAAATCTGCAACTGTTGCTGTGAACGTGTGGAATATAATAAAGCTTGCATTGGGTTATCAGCATCTCAGGCGGCAATTCATTGAATTTTGAACATTTTTTTTTTTCTTTTAGTCATTTTCCGTCTTCCCTTAATTTTGTCCCGCCGCATTTGTTGTAGGTCACATCGTCTCTTTTCACCACTGGAATTTTATCCTCTGATAATGGATATCTGCATACCAGTGTCATCAAATGCTTGGACTCTATGGGAAGGATAGCGACCTCTAGAAGGTGCAAGAAATATAGACCATTGAGGTGGATGGCCTACAGCTGAAGGATTCGTCACTACCATTGCAAGGGCAGTAACAGTAGCTTTCTTGGGGTATCCAGCCCTTAAAGCGGTGTTCTCATGTACTCTGCATGAGTCACAATCACTCTTGCTGAAATCTTGCCTTGGCTGGTGTTACAGGACCAATGTCCTTTATTCCTGTTATTCTGAGGATTAGCATCCACTATGGAGCATCCACTATGGTCATGTGTGCATTGGAATTGGCTCTTCCTTGACTGGTGACATTGGTAACAGCACCAAGGTGGAGGAGGAACAGCAACCTGAACTGGGAGCACCATGAGGAAGACACGAGTCTTGTCTAGGCACTGGTACTGAGGCTGTTCCTGGCATAGTTATAGATTCAAAACGTGCTTAACGTCCATGATTGGCAGATCATGTCAATGCCTGGTATCTTCAAGTGGCACTGGCTGTGCAGAGGTATTTAGATCTTAGAGGACCATAGAGTTGCCCTGGAGCAATGTAAGGGCAGGAGGAGACTTAAAATCTTGCCTTAGCAAGACGTTATAACCTCCTGCAATATAGATAGCTACAGTGATAATACATATCTTATAGTGGTGAGGTCATGTGACTCTTAACTGGACAGTAGTCAAGAACATTTTAACATGGTTGAGGCTCTCCATTGTGACGAATTAGTGCCTATCATCCCAAGCTCCATAGGGAATTTTATCCTCTAGAGTGATGGATATCTGCATACTAGTGTCATCAAATGCTTGGACTTGATGGGCAGGATAGCGACCTCTGGAAGGTGCAAGAAATATAGAGCACTGAGCTGGATAGCCTAGAGCTGAAGGATTCGTCACTACCATTACAAGGGCAGTAACAGTAGCTTTCTTGGGGCATCCAGACCTTAAAGCGGTGTTTTCGTGCTTTCTGCATGAGTCACAATCACTGAAATCTTGCCTTGGCCTGGTGTTACAGGACCAATGTCCTTTATTCATGTTATTCTGAGGATTAGCAGGAGTCTGCTACAAAGGATTGGATTTAGAGAGGCACTTCCCCATGGATTGTCCTTGTTAATTGCAATGCCCGAACGCAGGCTACCGTGGAGGGTTATTGGGCACTGGGTAGGTGAGAGGTGGCAAGAGGAGGGGAGAGGGAGGGCCAAGGAATCTTTTTCTTTGAGGAACTCTGCAGCAGTTGGTGGGTGTTGTAGGCATCAACTCACTTACAGCACTCACAAATGTTTTTAAGGGCCTTGTTAACCAAACGTGTGGCAAGAACAAAAGGAGCGTAGGACAGGATGTCCTCCAGTTGGAAGAGTTCTAAGACCTCCTCAACAGATGTTGTGTTGAAGGCCTTTTGTACACCTCTGGAGTGCTGGTGTCTTCTTGTGCACCCCCTCTGTCCAGGTTTGGTAGCCTCATTGGACATGCTCCTCCACTTCTGCCTCCACCTGTCTGGTGTCAGCCAGACAATTCATAGGACCCAAGAATTGTCTCTGAGATGAGAGCGAGGTCGTGTCACTTTTTGAGGGGGAGGGCCTGCAATGTAGTACACCCTTTATCAGTGAGATGCTTGCCAAGGAGGAGGTAGTGTGAAGGACTGGGTGCAGGGGGCATCGCACTTTGGGGGACCAGAGTTACACTCTTTGGCCGCCATAGTCCCATTGATGTGCTCTTTCTAAGGCTTGTCTCCCCTTAGGGCTTATCTTTCAGTAGCTTCTCTTATCTCTTGGTCTCTCTCTCTGCAGCCTCTCCTCTCTCTTGGCTCTCTCTTTGGCTACTTCCCTCTTCTTGTCACTCACCCAATTGATCGGTTTTGTACCCTCCCAGTCCCCAGTTCTTTCCAGCTTCGGTGAAGGCCTCCTTAACATCTTCCAGTGCTGTGTTTCTGGCCATTTTCTAAGGGGTAAACGCTAGTATACTAGCCTGGGAATCTCGGTACAAGCACATGGGCACTAGCCTTGAATAATAAGACGGATGATAGTTGCAAGATTGCAAGTATCTCCCATGGTTATTCGGAGAATTAAATGCAATACCATAGAAATAGCAGGGAGCCCTATCCTATGGCAGGAATATGCTCAAAGTGAAAGAGATGACAGCCAAAAGGCTATAAATGTCCTCCAAGCAGTACGGAAAATTACAGAAGTATTGTGGGAATGGTAGCCCAATAGACTGAATGAAACACTCAAGTGAGGAATAACTCAACGCAAATGGTCTGCAAATAGCACTGGAATAAATTATAAATGGCCTCATGTGACAGTGGAAAACCCTACACAAATGGTGTGGTAATAACTGTTGAACAAACTGTGGACGGTCTCACGCAAGTGCGGAAAACTCGACAGAAATGGGTGTGGTAAATTGCAGTTGATAAATAAAAATGTATATGGAACTATTAGTCTTCGAGGATGAAAGAAAAGAAAGTTTATCAATCCGTATCCTGGTCTTATATCTTACCTTCGACGCTCACCTGGGTTGCTTAGAATTCCTTATTGGGTTATGTTACAGATAGCGTCGGAGCCAATGTTGATTAAGGGAAGACTGAAAGAACCAACCAAAAAAATTTCTCTATCCACCTGCGCAAATGCATTACACCAAGTTCACGAAATTGCCTAAGATGCTGATATAGCACAAGGCAAACTCCGGTATACTCTTGAGTAAAAGTTTTTTTTTCAGCACCTAAACCTATAGATTTTTTCTCCCACAACACAGTGGGCCAGGAGGTGGACAAAAACCAAAAAAATTATTGTTTAGTTTTATCAAAATTATATTAAAACGTAAATTAGAATAGTTTTTAGAAAGGTAACCGTTATATTATATATTATTTAAGGAGTAGGGTTTAGACTGCCGCTATGGTTTTTAGATGCAACCGGCTAAGTACATTCTACTCCCAGTATGCTAGTGATTAGTCTACATCAGAATTGTGTGCATGTAGTATCTGTGATGATTAGGTCTATGTTTCATTAGTTTATAAGAGAGTTCAGCAAGTTTACTACTAGTTATTTCTGTGACTAAACATTTCAAATATTGTGCATAAGATGTAATTAATCAATTTTATAGTGATATATACAAAAGCACTTCAAATATTTTTTATTTAAAAAAAACAAGTGTGCAGGAATTTTTTCGCTCGCATTTGCTTCGTATCTCTTATGGATTTTATTATACTAGAACTTGTGTAGAAAAGGACAAATATTTGTTTTCTTTGCACCATTTTGAACTTCGAGTTTTTTGTGGGCAAATAATAACTGAAGCGCTACCTCCCCTATCATGGTGCCATTCAACCGGGGAATCTGAGTAACCAAACGGCATACGGTGACAAGAGCTGCCAACGAGTAGGTACTCATCATCTTAATACTACAGGGTGTCTTCTAAGGGTTTGTGTCAAATCCCAGCCTGAAAATTGGAGGGGCTTGGGTTGCTAGTAGTTTTGGATTTTAAGAATGTTCAAGGGATTCGCTTGGTATAGGGCAGGTAAATATCTAAGAACCTGTAAATTAGGAAAGCCACGGAGCCATTGCATGAAGAAATCTTCACTGCTTACTATACTAATTTGCAATAGAGATCATCAGTGGGTTAGCGGCATAGCACTTGAAAGCCAACCCTGTGATTGTGAGATCGATCCCTGGTTCCATTGAAAAGTTAGAGAAGTGCTTTTCTGGTGCTGGAAATTCACTTCTTGTTACTCATCCATAAATAAAATTCTCAGATGATACTAAAAATGAGACTATAAGAATGCAACATATAATGCTAGGATAACTGTCGCAGGATTTTTCAAAAATACAGAAATTCCATTAAAAATTAATGGCCTTGATCAATCCTTTGTTTATAAACTTTATTTGATTTTACCAATAATGTCATCTGGTCTTGATATCGATCCAGATAAATTTTAAAGGTTTTGCTTGGATACTGCCATAATGTTTTGTACAAAAATATAACTTGTACTACATGCCTCAAAGCTTGCACCGGTTGTTAATTCATAGTGCTTCAGTTGATATGCAACTTCAATCTTCCAATTAGCATAGTATCTGAGGAGGCCCAAGAAGCAAAGGAAGAAGAATTAAATAAGTTTACGGAATCTCGAATAAAGACAAATGAAGATTTAATGAGATTACTCTTTGTCCATCTGATCCCTTGGTAAGTTCTCAAAGAAAAGTAGACAGACCTGTAAAAACTGAACTACCAGAAGAAAGCAAACATTTAATCGTCCAAATACCCATAATAAGAGTTAAAGTTCCTTGTTATTTTAGCTTTTTTTACTGGCTTAAATCCTTTTATTTCTATATTCATATTACTACAGTATAATAGTATAACGAAAATTTATTCTTTACGTTTCATTAGAATAAATTATATTGTAAAATCTTTAAAGACAGCATTTGAAAGAATTATCTTATTTTTATTATAATTTCATTCTAATCTTTTCTGCATTGAATAAAATTATCAAATATAAGGGTTATATAGTTCTAACTATATTTTAACCAAATACACAAAAAATGGGTAAACGTATCACTCATATTATTACATATGCTTGTAAATACAATTCTCTAAACTTTTATAAAAAGAAAATGGTAAATACTACTTGGATGTGAAAGCAAAAAATAATTTTGTCCAAAAAATTATTGTTCTGGCCCACTGTGCACATGACACTAAAAGCCTACCGACGCAAATTTACATTTCTGGAGAATCTGATTTTGCACAA
>NC_061097.1:6909369-6911869 GCF_015104395.2 Macrobrachium nipponense | reverse complement strand
TTTAGACATTTCAGTGTTTAGGAATAATGATCGTTTTAGTACCAATATTTTTTTTTTAGAAAAAAAAAACATTTACAGATCTGGAATGTAACTTTTACAGCCATTGCTTTTTTAAATTTTAAGTTAAATTCATTGTCGACCTTATTACACACAGCATTTAGATTAAATTCTAACTGGCTCTCTTTCCATGAGGAGATAATATATCTGATTTCGTTGATACTGCTTCCTATCCAAGCTGTTTTTTTTTTTTTTTTTTTTTTTTTTTTTTTTTTTTTTTTTTTTTTTTTTTTTTTTTTTTTTTTTTTTTTTTTTTATGAACATTAATAAATCTTAAAACAAGGTTTCCAGTCCAAAATTCTCTTTAACTACTGTTCCAAAACTGCTATATTTTTTGCCAGTCTTCCACTGATATATAAAAACCCTTTTTGTGAAGAATTATAAAATCATCAATCGCCATATTCAGGCCATTAATTAAAAACTTATACCAATGAACAGAATGACCTCATGAGTAATGTACGTACAAATTCACTTGCCCAGATGTGACCTTGGGACCTATGTCGGTTGCACACGGAGGTTGCTGAAGGTGAGAATAGATTCTCATCGTAGTGTTAGCTAAAGGGTTAAACAATCGAACCGGGAATTCTCCAATATACGTGACCACGTGATTAAATGTAAACATGAAATAAGATAAGATAATTTTGATATTTTGGATGTAGCCTCGAATGGCCAACTTCTAACGGTGCTGGAATTGTTGTTTATTAAACAGACTGTTCCGCAATTAAACTCCCAGTCCTCTGCCACGCCTCCATACCTGTCGTGAGTGCTCCTTGAACCCCAACTTGCCCATCGTTATCACTCGACATTCTTTCTTCTTGAAATATAGGTAGGTCTTCTATTCTGTTTTAATCATTTTATGACAATTGTAATTATTTATTTTCGTATTTTGTCTGAGTCATTTCAATAATTGTATTTTTTTTTCTTTTTAGCCTTGAAAATGGGACTTGTGGTCCAGAAACGTCGGCAATCACAATAAAGCCATTTAATTTCGACAGGCCTGTCTTTCTCCGACTTCGATTGTTTGATGAAGTCTTTAGCAACTACCTGCCTCCTGTTCTGTATTTTTTTATGTTTATTTAGAAAATATACATTTATAGTTTTTTTAAAATTTATAATATTGGACTCCCGTGGTATGACTGTGTTTGCTAAAACCCCACCTTCTGATCCCCTACCCACTATGGCTGCTTCCCATTTGCTATTCGTCCTTCTGTTTCTCCTTCGCGTAAGACTCTATGGCATCACAACTTTCACACATTACTTCGTAGCAGATATGGTGCTGACCTCCTAACCACATACCGATCATTAAAAAAGAAAACAAGAAGACTCGGAAAAGTACTGCTACCTAAATGACATTGTACCCAACTTTGTTAAATATAAGCTTAGTTTTATGACAAGGCTACAAGGAAACTCGTGGACACGGAAATTAATTATAAGAAAAAAAAAGGTAAATAAACTTACAAAAAAAAAAAAAATCTTGTATTGGGCTGTGACTAATAAGTTATCATTTGTTGACTGCTTTATCTTTGAATATTGTTTTGTAAAAGTATAAGTGAAAATTTGCTTCAATTGTCCAGGGCACTACGAGAGGAACTTGGTAAACTGGGCATTTATCTTCCTAATTTTAATGACAAAATTATTTTCAATGTCTACATTATTCTCTATCAAAAATGGGGGAATTTCTACTGTCGTCTGGTCTTGAGTTTTGCCTACCCTGCTGTAAACCCACATATAACCAGTTTTATGGCGCGTTAGAATTGCTTTTATTTAGATTAAAAATCCTACAGTTCAACAGCAATGTAATGAGCCTTCGTACACAAATGCAGGTATTAGCCCAAAAGACTTTTAACTCGTAAACAACGCAATGGACTGGCAAATAACAAGGATCTGCATATTACCAGACCTGGCAAAGGTACTGTTTTCTGTTATTCTAATGAAGTGAATATATTGAAAAAGTGGAAAACATTTTTAATGACAATTCAAAATTCTTTAAACTAGGGAGTTCTGATTTTTCGACTATTTTTAAGATTGAGGATCGCATTAAAACGTTTCCGAAATATTAAAAGATAATTATGTTATGAATTATAATGAGTATCAAGTCTCTATATAGCATGCGGGCCTCTTATGGTATCTTCCTATCAGATCTATCTTGGCCTCGTATGATACCCCGAATTACAAACTGGAAATGTTCTTGGTATGTACACTACTTGCTCCTCCAACATCAATTACCCAGAGCCTAAAAACTCCACCAGCTTTAAAGAATCAGTTTTATGTCAGGATTCCGATCTCTTCATGTTTAGCTTGGATGTGGAATCATTGCTTACTAATGTACCCATGGAAGAGGCCATTCTGATTATTTTAGAAAAGATTTTTATCACCCATGACACCGTTTTTAACAATTTTAACAAATCGAATTTAATAAGTTGTTGCAGTTGGCAGTCCTGGA
>NC_061097.1:6899369-6904369 GCF_015104395.2 Macrobrachium nipponense | reverse complement strand
AAGAAATCACTTATAAAAATTTTTAATATAAAAATTTATTATCAAACTCAAAATTTATAAGTGAAATTCATAATCTTGGGGAAATTTGCTGTTACCTGAAAACAACAGAGTTTAATTAATTCTTGAATTAAATTAGTAAAATTAAATGGAAATTAATTTATCACATAAAACCAAGAAAATTTATTAATTCAATCGAAATTCAAGTGTTAGGTAATGACTAAAAATTGGAAATTAATTCACAATGCTAAAGAACACTAACACTTGAATGGAATTCTAAGTAAATGCGAATTAATTCACAAGTGTTAAATTCAATTAAATATACAACGATTCATTAATGAAAACAATTAAGTTAATCAATTGTGAATGTAAATGAAAACACAGAAAAATGTGGAAAATAAAAAATTGCAAAAAGCACGCATTAATCTCACAGAATGAAAAAAAAAACACTTCAATAATAAACATGGACAAATGCACAATAAATCACTGTAAAAAGAAAAATGGATAAATGCACAAAAAAATCACCAACACCAAAATGTGGAAAAATGGTAAAAATTCCCCCGGAATAACTCAAGTATTCTCAGTATTTCAAGTACTATTTAAAGTTTATGTTTAGTGCACTGGACTTACTATAAACTCTTACCTTGGCATACCAATTTTAGAAGGACTTTTTCGAAATCACCAATAAACACTTACACACTTTTACAATGTTTGTTCAGATTCTGCATTAAACACTAACTAATACTAACCAATAACTCTAAGAAACACGAAATCTAAAATTTACGAGTGATCAATCACTAAGTATAAAAATTTTATGGTAGTATGAAATAAAAAATGGCGCGGGAGAGAGAGAGAGAGAGAGAGAGAGAGAGAGAGAGATGATCTCTGCACGCCAGGAGTTCAAAGTCCGTAATGAGCTCTCTCTCTCCCTTAAAAGGGTGAGACATAAAGGCCCTGACGGCCTCCAATCGTTTTGGATCCAAAGTTCAGCTAGTATCGTAAAAATTCTTTTTCAAAACAGTAATTGGAAAGAAAATGAGGTTACAATCATAAATTCGACATTTATTTTTACATGATTTTAAACGATAAAAGGCTTATTTTAAAGTAAAAGATATCATTATAGAACTTTCTCGAATTAGATTAAGTTTCGTCATTTCCTTGAATGACGTCACAAACTTTCCATTTTGAGATTTAAGCTACATACGAGTCAACAAATTCTCTTGTGACAAATCAAGAGATATAAGAGTTAATTTACTATAGTCGATTCATTTAAGGTAGATTCTTGCGCCTACGAGACGTTTGTTTTGGCGGCCTCTGATTGGCTGGTACGGGAGGTAGGCCGCTCGCTCATTGTGTCATATCTTCGGTTTGTGACTTAAGAAAACATGGCAGTATGTTTATATCTTCATTTATCTCACGTTTTCCAAAAGATAATAAAGTTTTGGTCATACCATAGGATTCGGTATTAATTGTACAACTAAATAATCAATTCCTAAAACCAATTAGATAAAACACAAAGGAATTACAACGAGTAAAAGTGAAGAGAAAAAATTTCAATCTTTACACCTGTTTTCATTTATCATCGGATTTTTAATAAGTCATACGATCAAGATGAATTAAAACTTGTATTTTCATACAATAAAATCACCCTAAATACGCTGGTGCTTCAGATTTGGGATGCGTGTAATATGTGAAGAGAAAATGAAGAATATGTCTAATTATGTTGCAGCCGTACTTGACTCAGCCCTGATAGGAAAGTCAATCTTTCTTAAATATTTGTTGTTTACTTCACTGAGATTATTATTTCATATGATGTCTCTTTCATTTGAAAAATATATTCATAAAATAAAAATAGAGAAACAATATCTTGAAACAAGCTGATTAAAGTTTAGGCTGAGTTGAAGAGTGTGAAGTCGTCTTTCCACAGAGCTCAACTTCTTTGAATTCCCCGTGGCCCGCATGGGTCTGAGCTAACAATACCAGATGCATCCATCTGATTATTATTATTTTTTTCCTTATCAGATATGCCCAGACATACTATATGATATTGGATTTAAAATTTTCGACAGTTATAATGGAAATTCTGTGTATTTATTTTCAGAAAATGTAATAATATAACATGGTAAATATTGTCGAAACTGCAACTTTTTATATCACTAATTGGCAACTAACAAAATCTCTTGCTGAGACGACAAACCAACAACGACGCCTTGCAGATCTCATTTTCTCAGCAAATACCGTCGAACTTGAATCATTTACTGAGCAACATAATAAGACATATTTCTTCATTTTCTCCTCACATTTTACACGCATCCAAAATCTGAAAGCACCAGCGTATTCAGGGTGGATTTGTTGTATGAAACACAAGTTTCATTTTATCTTAATCGCGTTAATGATGCAAAATCCGAAGATAAATAAAAAACAGGTATAAAGAAATAAATGCTTCTCTTTTCACTTTTACTCGTTGTAATTCCTTGTGTTTTATCTTATTGATTTCAGGAAAAGATGACTCAGTTGTACAATTAATACCGAATCCTATGGTATGACCAAAATTTTCCTAATTTGAGCAAAGCATGAGTTGATTGAAGAAATATAAACATATATTGCTAGTTTTCCAAGCCACAGTAGAAAATAATGAGACTGAGCGAGCGGCCTACCTCCCGGTACCAGCCAATCAGAGGCCGCCAAACAAACTTCTCGTAGGCACAAGAATCTACCTTAAATGAATCGACTATAGTAATGTTATATAGTTTTCAATACAAGAACATCTCTAACCACTTATATGAAATGATGAGGTTTCAGACTTATGTGAAACATTTTATACTTGTGAAATATTATGCAATCCTTCCATGTGATTAACTCGGCAAAGTGTGAAACAAGACACGAACATAGCATGATTAAAAAAAAAAAAAAAAAAAAAAAAAAAAAAAAATTGCAACCACGCGGCCGCAACTGGTGACATATATCTCCCTACTTCGAACAGCAATGCTAATAAATTCTTTTTCTTCTCACATTCTAGGTTATCTTAACTATTAAATTATGTTATGCGAAATCTGAACATACATCATCAGAACATAAACTTTAAACTAAATAAGGAATCTGAAAATATTGCAAAGAAATTATACAACATTCATACAGTTACAGAGAGGATGATATGCATTACGAAAGTAACAGCATATAAGAAGGCACTGGGGTGACATTCTCTCTCTCTCTCTCTCTCTCTCTCTCTCTCTCTCTCTCTCCTCTCTCAATAAATCCACTCAAATGCCTAAGGTAACTAAATCAGACTCGTGAACTACAAAAATACATTTATTTAAGAAAACAAAAGGTAATATTAACCAAATAAATCAGGTTCTTAACAAAGGTTTAGCTGAATAAGTCAATATTAAAAATCCAAATAACTCAAATAATCCTGGGGATCGAACTATACCCGTCCACCCTTTATCTACAATAACTAACATTACTTTCGTCATAAAACGGATAACTAGAAAATTCAGTTTCCCCACACCATAACCACTAAACTATTAGTTAAGTTCCCATTTTCAGCTAAGTTCCACCGCCAGAAATCATCTGGGGAGAGACAGAGAAAAAGAAATTCCACATAAATCAATTTGCAAATAAATCAAAATGACATAAATCAAAAGGTCATATGGAAAAGGACATCTCTGAAATAAAGGGTTTAAAATACAAAAAGACAAGCCACAATTGGGCTCAAAAGTAAGTACACATCATTTTTCCTTTTCCTGATTAAAGTGACATGCTGCCCTACCTTGTTCTTTAATAAGACTTTCCTCCCTTGTTTTGTCCATTTCTTCTAATGCCCCCTTTGTTCATTTTAGTCTGTGACTAATAATTTATTGGTTTTTTCCAGCTGTTCATCTTTATTTGGCCAATGTGGTGTTTCCTTTCCCTATCGATTGTACATCTCTTTTTTCGCTATAGATTTTTCTTTGAAATTTAATATGTGTTTGAAGTTAGATCATTTATCTCCTGATGATTCCCTGCATTTCAGACGATTCTTTATTAAAAGTTTTTCCTTCCTACTGACCCAGTCGCATTTTACTTTTCACTCTTTTGTGTAATTTAATTATTTCATTTTACTAAAAGCAGAAAGTGTCGGCTATTTCCCTTTGTATTTTTTCTTACTTAAAAACAAAAATCTGCATGGAAATAATTTTTGTTTTCGTTTAAACATTCACCATCTGATGAAGGTAAACATATCCCACACTCCCTCTCAAAACATTAGCGGAGCTGTCACATTATTGCTTGAAAGATAGTCAAGAAAACAAAGATCTCCTGAGACTAAAATATAACAAGTATCTAAATAAAGGAAAGACAAGTGGGATTAATTATCTATCTATCTATCTATTCTATCTATATATATATATATATATATATATATATATATATATATCTATATAGATATATATTGCTAGTTTAGTGATACATTGAACTGCACATACAAAGTAAGAAACACAAGTTCTTCGTTATGAAATAACATATACCAATACAAACCCAGACCTATTTACCATAAAATCGCATTAAAAATTGATAATTACATAAAATATGTTTAGAATTTAATCACTAAAATATAAATCCTAAATAATTGTTTTTATATCACCAGTCATTTCATCATAATGGTTATTGCAAATATGAAAGTATGCATGTGCGTAAGAATCAACCTCAGGAGAGATTCATCTGCACGAATAAAATCTGCTCACCATAGCACTTTTATAATTTTCACGCAGTGAATATAATCTATTTATTGTAGATAGACAGACAGAGCACGGGTGATGGGAAGCCATCTTAATCTATTCTTAAAAATCCATTTATGATCTGTTTATTCAAACCGTTAGACACCGGACTGCAGCTCTGGTGAAAAGGGACATGATTCTACTATCCCATAACATAAAGGTTAGCGACTATAAAGATTTAACACTGGAAAAACTTATCTATTAGGAAATAAGTGAAACTGACTTCATCTGAAAACTAATTCTTGTTGC
>NC_061097.1:6879369-6896869 GCF_015104395.2 Macrobrachium nipponense | reverse complement strand
AAATGTTATCTAACCAGATAGAGATATAGGATTTAAATTATATATATATATATATATATATATATATATATATATATATATATATATATATATATATACATATATATATATATATAATTTAAATCCCATATCTCTATATCTGGTTAGATAACATTTTTGCACAATGCAGGTGTTTCCATTGCATGGCTAGAAGCGGGTTTCTTTACACCCTTCAGATAGAAACCAACTACGTATATAGCCAGTTTCATTAAATCTGTCCACTCCCGGGAGAAGATGTGACACATGCGCATGGGTAACACGTGATTACCTGACAATTAACGTTTCCGATATTACTAACTTATTGTTATAAATATCAAACTATTTCTGCAATACCGCATTGACAAAGAAACCTCACCCCTTGTGTAATATACCATAGCCTTGTCATTTTATATGCGTAATATACCACAGAATCATATGAAATAAGATTGCATTAATCAATCTACTCAGATCCAACACAAACGAACAATGAGCATTAAATAATTATGATTTATGTAAACAATTTAGCGTAGACCATACATATGTAGATCTATACTCAACCCTGTTCAAGTCACAAGATTTTCTTATCATTCATACTTTATTCTAGTACAGTTTCATTACATCTATATAAAAACATTTAAAATAAGCTTCAATATTGTTTGCAGCTAAAACATGGACTGATTCGCCAGATATTTTGTTTTACTTGCATTCTTTGAAGAACCAAGCACACGTTCTTTCCATTTCATCACAAATTCTTTTTATTGTAACCTTTATTAATGAATTCTGTCTAATTATCGTTCAAGAGTACATTGTATATTTATGCTATTTTTCCTTAAGCATACACATAGCTGTAATAGCTCATTGCAGCAAAGTTGTTGAACTGAATAGTCCCGAAAGTGCCCAAGGACTGAGCTGTTACAATAATTTGTATGCTTAAGAACAAGATTATATGAATATGCACAATATTCTGAAAAGAGGACCACAATACCATTGGTATAATGCCACGTTATTACTGAAATTTCCTGCCTTCCATCAACTCGCACTCGCACAGGCTGATGTCTTTTTATACATCTGAAATGAGATAAAGAAAATAAGTTTTTAAAGTCCGCTAATCGTTTGTTTTTTACTTGAGTAAACTGTTTGTTACAAGCTCGTCATTCGTGTGTTTGATCGGCGATGTTATATTCTAAATAAGCTGTAAGGTTGTTCGTGCATATAAACATTCAGATATATTCCTGAGGAAACATTAATTCCTCATTGGACGAGTCGGTTACATACTCTCCTACCACTCTGGTAGCCCAAGTTCGCTCCTATCTACCGCCAGTGTGGAATCAGAGGAATTTATTTCTGGTGATTAGAAATATATTTCTCGATATACTATGGTTCGGATCCCACAGTAAGCTGTAGGTCCCGTTGCTTAATAACTAATTGGTTCCTTGTCACATACATAAAAATCTAATCCTTCGGGCCAGCCCTAGGAGAAGCGTTAGTCAGCTCAGTGGTCGGGTTATACTAAGATATACTTTTTTTTCTGAAGAAATATTTTGCATCTCTATCACAGTAAGCCTACAATATCGGAAACAATGATTTCAACTAGTTAGCACATTTTCCTAAAATTTACGTTCTTGAGTGGACAAATAGTATGAAACTGAGTGTAGTCAAATGTACGGAAATTTTTCATTGTAAGGGATATTAAATCGATAGAATTGGCAATTAATCTCGATATTAAGATGGAGGCCTGAATAAAAATGGACTTAAGTTATTGGCTAGTTTCCCATAGGTACTGAATTTAAAACATATACGAAAGGGAGGTAATTGTCTTTTTATAATTCTAAAGTAAACTGATGGTGCCAGGTTGTTCAAATTAGAGAGTAAACCATTTATATCAATACCAGCAGGCAAAAATATCGTCTACATATCTATACTGCTTTAAAGGAATATAAATATTAGGTAAATATCCTTTTTCAAAAATCTCCATATGCAAGTTTGAGACGAGTGGTGATAAAGGATTGCCCATTGCCATACCAAATATTTGTTGGTAAAATTCACCATTGAATATAAACTTATAATCATAAATGCCCAACCTAGTGAGTAAAATAATATGACTCACCGGTAGAGGTTATTCATGTTGAGTTAGTTCGTTACTAGGATTCTCTAAAACCAAATCTATAGGGTCTTTAAGTAAACTGAGAACAAACATCAAAATTAACGAATCTCTTTGAGAGGAAAAGAGTATTTCACTTTTTACTCTCTAATTTGAACAACCTGGCGCCATCAAGTTTACTTTAGAATTATAAAAAGACAATTACCTCCCTTTCGTAGATGTTTTAACACACAGAAAACCATTCTAATGTAAATTCAGTATCTATAGGAAACCAGCCAATAACTTAAGTCCATTTTTATTCAAGCCTCCATCTTAATATCGAGATTAATTGCCAATTTTATCGATTTAATATCTCTTACACAGGTCTTTAAGACTTGAAGACATAAGATAGGAGTTACGTTTAGAACAATCTCTTTCACTAGTAATACATTTGAATTCACCCCTTAATATCAGATTTTCCGTATTACCTTTCTTTGTCGATCCAGAAGGTGCATATACATTCAGGATGTGCAATAAACTCTAACCAATGCATATTTGCAAAGAAAGTATCTTTCCTTCAGCATCCTTTTCTTCACTAAGGACTGAATACTGCATAGACTTTTTAATCAATATACCAGTACCACCTTTGAACGTAACTGGGGCATTAAGAAAAATTTCAAAATCTAAAGATAGAGAGACTAGTGATTGAATAGTCTTAATATTATGTTCCTGAAAGAGAAAAATGTCTATTCAACTGTGCAGTAGAAATGATTTCAGTGCTTCCTGCTTTTTAGTATTATTTAATCCATTAATATTTACTGTAGCAATTTTAATGTTCATTTAAGGAAAATGTTAAATTAACTGCTTCTTTATCCTTCTAGCACTGGGACTCACCTTTCTCTTATGGTACCCTTTACGAGGACTGTTTTAATTTCTCATATTTTTACCCTTATTTTCACTTATAGCAAAACCTCCTACTTGCATATTTTCTTCTCTCTCGTCGTCACTCCCTTTTATAATTCAATTATTTCCATCCACACACTTCAATTCATCCATCACAGATGCTTCGGAGGATAAGTTCTGTTTATTTTCATGCTTCTAACAAATACTCGTCAACCAAGTTACTCTTAACGACGCTCACTTTTGGCAATACATTCTGTGAAGGTTGAGTTCCTTAACCACCTGTATTTAAACCTACTGCGTGCATATTCAAATTACCATCACCTTTTATAGGTAAAATGTCTTCATATTCAACGCCTCCTTCCGCAACTATCCACTGAGTGTCGCTCCGCTGTCAACCCTTTTAACAATTTCAGGGCCATCAGCGCTCGCTGTTGATTCATTATTAGCCACTTCGTCATTACTTATACGTTTCCCCACACCATCACCTCTGACACCCTCATGTACTATATCCATCATCACGGGTTCCTCAAAAATAGCATTTATATCATCACTATTATCAGCTTCCTGGTTTTCAATATCAATCACGTCTTTTTCTTGTCGATGAATTTCTGCAGTAATTACGTGATTCAGTAAAACCTACTTTTTTCTGACTTACGTAGATTAACCTGTTCCCTGTCCATCTTTTGATAATCACCATGATCAACCGCCCTCCCACCTGCATTCGTATCAGAAATCATGGGTTCCTCAATTTAGCCCAAGTATTCACCTCCACCGCACGAGACTGCTCACTATATAGGACATTATATATCTGACCCCTTATTGAAATATAGGAAGGGATGTGTTTTTCTAGTTCCATGAAAATCGTTCTGTTCCCGCTCAGAGCAAAACTGTAATGACCAAATCCAAGAATATTCTCACAAACATTTTTCACCTTTCCTTAGAAGGAGAAAACGTTTACAAGTATTGAAGACTGCATTTCGAAAGGTACACTCCTAATCTTAACGTAAGTGACTGCCTTGGACACATTTTTTATCTTCACTTCACCGCTATTGTACTTGATTAGCTTCTCATCATGCCTTTCCAAGGGAATCTAAAAATGATTGGTACTTAACTTTCAACAGACACTTTGATTTTCCAGTGACACAAATGCCGCAAACCTCATCATCTGGAATCTCCATTACATCGCGACATATTTTGGGCAATATATCTGAACTGTACATCTTATCATTTAAGAACGATATGCAAAAAGTGCTTATCCTTGTTGTTAACGTCGTCATCATGTCAACCATTTAGGATCTTGAATGCCCTGTTGGGCACTCAATTATAAGTAACCTGATAACTTGCGAACTAGGGTTACAGCTGAAAACCAAACAAGATTATGGGCGGAGCAGCAGTCAGAACCTTCCCTCATGACAGCTCATTGCGACCTCCACAAACCATTGATTTGGTTATAAATAATTTAAAAAGGAGGATTGTTTCAATATAAATGTGTTATGCTTGATTGTGGTGGTATAAGGTGACTTTGTTGAGCTGCTACCTTTGCCATAGGGTTGCAAACTTAGCAATGTTGTCCTTTCGCTAAGATCATATTTAAATTTAACGATGAATTGTTTTAAAAGATATTTTTACTTTTAAACCTATGAAGTGGTTTTGAATAATTTTAAATAGGTTGTTACAGTAACTGACTTTCCTGTATTTCAATGACCAATGTTTCTCAAACTGCTTATTTATATTTTTTGGTTTCTTATATTTTACTTTGAATGTACTGTAAACTGTGTGTGCTAGTTACCCTGGACAGGTATTGCTATTTTTGTGCCCCATTAAAGGTTTGTGGGGTCGAGCTCGACCCAAACGCCCAGAAAAATTTGTGAAAATTCAAAAACTGCATCTATGCTGCACATTTTAATTTCTAAAATCAATTTCACCATGGCCGAACACTACTGAGAAGATAAATCATACCCATCTACATATTAGATATTTATTACAAATATATTTAAAAAATAAGTGTATAAAAAAAATAATTTACGAAAATATTAAAACAAAATACAAAACACGCTATATACACACATAAATTGAGAGAATCCTTCCTAAAACTATTCTTTACAATATGTGATTGCCAGAAAAGGTGTCGGACCCATAGAGGTCAAAATCTGAAACAAGAAAAAAGGTTAAGTTTTTTTTGGCCAAAAAAAGACAAGATTTTACTTTTTTTTTTTTACCTAAATGAAATAGGAAGTGGCTAATTTTTTTTTTTATAGAATAAACTCATATTATCCTAAAATGGAATTATTTAAAAAGATCTGCACTAAGATGTAATTTACTGTTATATCAGAAATGTAATTCTCTCTCTCTCTCTCTCTCTCTCTCTCTCTCTCTCTCTCTCTCTCTCTGTCTCAAACAATAATTTACAAAAATATTTACAAAAAATATAAATTATGCTATATATACACAAAAATTTAGGGAATCCTTCGTAAAACTACTATTTATAATATGTGACTGCCAGAAAAGATGTCGGACAAATAGAGGTCAAAATAAAAAAAGAGAAAAAAAGGTTATGTTTTTAGCCAAAAAAATTGTCAACTTTTCACAAATTATTTTGGTACCTAAATTAGATATGAAAAGGCTAATTGTATTAAAGAATAATCTCATATTATACTAGAATGGAACTATGTAAAAAGATCTGCACTAATCTTTCTATCTGTCTCTTTCTCTCTCTCTTTCTCTCTCTCTACAGTGTGTCATGATTTATTGACATAAGCTCATGTAATCTGTCACCAGAAAAGGCAGAAGCCCACCCCTTCTCTCCCCCTTTCTCCCCCTCTCTCCCCCACTTGTGTCTAACAATTTCAAGGTCATTCCCCTTGTCCAACTCTCTACCCAAACTTGGCTTCTTGCCATATAGAGTTGTCAGCAACCTCTAAATTATCATCAAAATCCCTTTATAATTCCATTAGAAGTAAGTTGATGACATCCATCCGCAGAGAATACTGCCTGCTGGCCATTGTTGATGAAAAATGCAAAAAAAAAAAAAAAAGCAAAAACTGAGAAATTGGCATTCAAACGAAATTGGAATAAATGGCAATATAGTCTTCTCAGCCAGAACCAATGGCATGCATAATGTACACACAATATAAAACTATCCCAGAGTCAACAGTGTTAGACAGGAAATCACTACTTGATAACTTTGCCTTTGTATCCCACACATGTTCAAAACAAACTATTACTCAGAAAAGGGGAAAGGCCAAAGGCAAGGCAAACGCAAGTTTTGACATGATTGTAGTGTGTGTTCTGCTATCCTCTTGCAGATCGATCACAACCAGATTTGAGATAGACGATGATTTATGGGAAAAAAACATGTTTTTTGAAACACCCTTTGGGTCGTGCTCGACCCTGCTAACTTATCCAGGGTGGCCGAAATATATATATATATAGTATATATATATATATATATATATATATATATATATATATATATATATATGTGTGTGGGTGTGTGTGTGTGTGTGTGTGTGTGTGTGTGTATATGTATATATTACATGAAGAACTTTACCACAGAATATATAAAACGTGATGCTGTGTGTAAGCATAGGTAATGGCACGGAGGAAAATGAAAAAAACGAGAACTGCAGAGATCTTTCGGTCTTATTGACCCATTACTATAGGCAAGACTGATCAGAAAAATGAAAAACCCAGTACAGGTACGCATATACAAATGGACATTACTGCAACAGGTCCAATTCACTTTAAAGAAACGAAAAATGCCCATGAGCTAGATTAAAGATTCAAAGCAGCCACCCACACATGGTCACAGGTAATTTAGTCAGAAAAAAATAACTAAAAACATGTGAGACTAATTATTTAGTCATTAATTCATGAGCATTTTACAAATAAATGGGTCTAAATGGTACAATCCCTGATTAAGATTTAGGTATTTTTTTTAGTAGTGATTTGTATAATTGCTTATTCCAGTAAATTTTTTACAACATGAGTAATCATCGGACCTAGCAATTACAGACCTATCGACCCAATTTATACAATGATTTTTTTTGCTCAGGTGGATAAATAGTGCATTTGAAGTCTCGGCTGTTCTAACTGAAGACATATGTTGCTTTATTCGTACATCTAAATCTTTGCTTGATTAACCGACATAAAAAGACGAGCAATCCTTACAAGGAATTTTGTAAATTATGTGGTTATTTGTTACTAGACAATTCTTAATTAGCATACATTTAATGGTATTGTTGTAGAGAACACAACATTAACATTTAAAGATTCAAATATTGATTTTATGGTTTCAAATCCACGAAAGTAAGGCAAGCTAAGGATATTTTTATGGGTTTCTTTTTCATTCTTAACAACACTATAAAAGGGGGGTAGCAGAAATCGTTTTCTATCTTTTTTATGTATTCTATTTCTTGGTCAAGATATTGTGGACTTGTGATACACAAAGCACGTAAGAACATAGAAGAAAAAATTGAAATTTTAATATTGAGATGTGGCCAGAATAAAAAATGTACATATGTTAAATCATTTGTGAGTTTTCTATAAATACTGAATTTACATTGGAAAGATTCTCTATGTATTAATACATCTAGGAAAGGAACGACATTGTTATTTTCAATTTCAACAGTGAATTTTATGGATGGCACTAAATTATTTAATTTAGACAATAAATCATTTGCATCGATACCAACAGGTTGGCTTACATTAAAAAAAACTTGTAACCCTTATGCGTTAGGGCAGCTAACATTCTCTATTCTATTTTCATTAGCTTGTCGTTCCTTCCATTGTTTGTATTTTCTCTGCTTTGTGCCTATTGTCTTTCCACTTATGAACTTCATCTTTCATTCATACAGCACAATAAATCTAGTCTCATATTTTTCCATTGCATTTGTCTTTTAATATGATATTTAATCTTCGTTAGCTCAATAATCTCTCCTTCAACACAATATACAGATCAGTACCTTTATTTGTCTGAGCTCACGTCTGTTTTTAATTGTGTAAGGGTTTACTTTCATAATCACCACATTATCTTTTCCCTTTACAGGTTTCTCTCGTAAGTATCTTCTTCATAATTGTTACAAACATCTACTGTAGGTTCCTCATCTGCACAGTGACATTTTTAAAATTTTATCTTAGCACTGACTTCCATTATGAGCTTTTGCCTCCTATCACCCTATTAATTTCTAGCCTATTATTTCTAACTTCTAAATAGCTTCTCCTAAAACCAATGGTAAAGGCTTGTTTGCAACTGAAGGAAATACTGTTGGGAAAAGATGTGAGGCATATGAGGAAGACTGAATTTAATAAAATTATATGGTAATACAGAATATCTGCGAGTAGAAAACCTACCTTACACAATACATTATCGTCATTTTAATATTTATTAAATAGCGTAAATGGGCACGTTTGCAGTACAGCACATCCATGGAAAACCTAAATTCATATAACGTTTAGGAAAATAAGTTCAAGAGGAATAATAATAAATTTGTATTTATGCTTAAAAGATGTATTGCCATAGTTATTTTCCTTTATCAGTCACTGAGTACTATGCAAAAATATCTGCCTGTGGTTGTCGGTGTTTCAGATGATTCCATTAGTCTACCTTATGATTATAGCTTGGTACAGAAGAGGAGAAAACTCTTCCCTTTGCGCCCACATACACAAATAGAATATTAGCATTAAAAGCGGGGACAATCTTGCAAATGAAGAAAATAACCTCCTCAGCACGCAAAGCATACACCATCCTCGAATTCCTGCAAGACAACGTTTTCAAGCAAGTTGCAGAATGGCTTTAAGAAATTAAAACCCCTGTCACCTAACAGTTGCAGGGGCTCATGACCCGTTAGCCCCCCGGGCAGCAGATTTTTGTTAACCTGAAGTCAAAAACCCTAGACCTTATGAGAGAGGTCCTCCTCATAAAATTGCCCTGCCAAACAGTGGAGACCATACCCAATGCCTCCAATACTCATTAGGAGAATTCCTAAAAGAATACAAGAGGGTTGCATCGGTAACCCAGACAACTAAATGTCAGTGGTGAGCAGACTAGTCGCTATAAAAGAAGCTGTGCCTGCTTACTGCTGTCTTTCTCCAGATACGAACGTGAGGGCTCCATGTTGGGCTTCATGGTTTTCATCAGAGACAAAAGGTCAAACACAGAATTCCTTGTGAACACCGGGGCATGCAAATTATTTGTGCCAACCAGCCTGTATGAACGTGCCAACCCTGCCCCACCAACCAACCTACAATTATCCATTGCTAGGCTTTCAACCTCGTCCAAAACCTATCCCACACATCAGGCTGGGCAGCAAATTCCCAATATAATATATATTATATATATATATATATATATATATATATATATATATATATATATATATATATATATATATATATAGTTATATATAAATATATATATATATATATATATATATATATATATATATATATATATATATATATAATTATTACTAATATTACACCAACCCCAGATTTTTGCCATACCCCTAAGTTAGGTTAGTTCAACGAAGTATCCCATAGGCAATTTGGGTGTAGGTTACATAATAAGACTATTTTCAAGAATGTTGTATGGTTTTTTTTTGATATATGGCATCATGCTTTTTTATGGTAGGGCCTGGTACCCGGTTACACTTCGCGAATAAGCAGCAGGGCAACTGCCCAAATTTTAGCAGAACAGTGTATCTGGTGGGGAATGAAAAAATTATATAAATCTGGATGAGAGAATGACTTCCATGTCAGGCGTGAATGTTAACAAGGCACGTAGAAAGCAGAATAAGAGAGTTCAATGCAAAACACCGCTGACTCACTCATATCCACATGGACAAGGTGGGGCTTCTACCCATTTCCAAGGGGTACAAATACCCGTTCACCATCATCGACAGAAATGCCAGGTGACCTGAACCAATGATGATACAGCAACATACAGCAGAGAGTTGTGTGAAAACTCTCATCGGATGGGTCAGCTGACACAAAGCCCCGCAGATCATCATGAGTGACAAGGGGGTCAATTTCGCATCCGCCATATGGAATGGCCTTGCAGATAGTTTGGGGACAAAAGTAACACACACAACAGCCTACTACCCAAAAGCTAATGCAATCATTAAAATGGCTACATCTGTTATTGAAAGTATCACTCACCTCCAGATGTCAAGGCCAGAGTTGGAGAAAGGAGTTACCTTGGGTCTTACTGGGCCTCAGAACATCACCACACGTAACATTCAATGCGTCTGCAGCAGAGGCTCTGTACGGCCAATCATCAACATTGCTGGCAGACAGCTTTCAAAATCCAATGAAGCATCAGAATGAATAATCCCAACCAAAAAAATTCACCACATGGCCAGGAAAGTGTACTCCCCTAACAAACTGCAGAACACAAAATATATATTCATATGGGTAGTCACACGCAGAACACCCCTCTCCTCAGCCTACTTTGAACCATACTGTGTCATCCAGAGAAGGCACAAGGACTACTAGATGACAGTGAGTGGCAGAACTACATGGCTCTCCATCAACCACCTGATACCAGCATACCTCCGAGACACACCATCCATCTTACCTGGCCAACTAATCTCCTTACAACAAGCATCTCTGCATGTCTAACACGTGTATACAAGAAACACAGCATACATCACACATCTTTTATACATATATTTTCATTCACATAAGTGATATATTAAATGTATCATTACTAACACATGCATTCAAATGTTAGTATTTCAGCTGTATGCATCATAACTTTATTCATGACTTGTACATCAATTTATGTACATTTTTCCATCCTTCAACAAACACAGTTGATTGTACTATAACCTCTGTTTTGTTCGTCTCATATCAGGTGCTACATTTCCACTCGCATAAGCTATTGACCTGTCTGTTTGTGGTCTGAATAAATCGGTAAGTTTGTAGACGCAGCTTCTTTCAAGCCTTTGCTATACTGTCTTCAGTCTAAAGTTATACAATTATCTCAGTTTTGTTGCAATGAAATCCTGGAAAGATGAATGCTCCAAAAGAAAACTGGTATTTTCACAGCATTCTTCTCTCAGGGCTTTGTGCATCTCATGTAAATGTCAAGAAGAACCATTTATCTTTAACTCATGGGTTTCTTTGGGATCAAAAGACAAACATTTCCTTAAAACAAAAAAAGAAAAAAAATGGCGGAAAAATAGAGGGGCTACAAATATGTTTTCATGGAAAGATTATGTTATATAGGTTTATTTGATAAGCTAATATGCATTAACTTTTATATGTAAGCAATGAAACCGAACATTTAGATTGAAGTAAATATGTCACACATATTGGAACTGTAAGTTAAAATAAAAAAGTGTATATAAAACTAAAGAAAAAGTCCCAATAAAAAAAGTCGGAATGATTAATTTCAGTAAAAGAGAGAACAAATATTTTCGATTTTCCGCATATCTTAGAATACTCAGTTTATTCCGGACTTCAGTAAACGTGGTCTTCAATGAATATGATAATGCTATTTGTAGTGAAGATTATTATTATTATTATTATTATTATTATTATTATTTTATTATTATTATTATTATTATTATTATTATTATTGTACTTAGGAACTCAGGAAGCAGACCCTCTCTCAAGCATACTTTATTAAAAGTAATGGCTACTTCAGTAGCATTACACTTATAGAGAGTCTTCTCTGTTTTTCGAATAGCGGTTTTTTCCGTGCTTCTTGAACAGGCTAGTAGAGCGCTTATAGAGGTCATTATCAAATACAGGGTCAACATCGGTGTATATATTTCAATTTTACAGATAAACTATGATATCATAGTCATCAAAGTCATTAACGATTTTCTCTCTCTCTCTCTCTCTCTCTCTCTCTCTCTCTCTCTCTCTCTCTCTCTCTCTCTCTCTCTCTTTCTTGAAGCGAGCTTTAGTCTGGAGCTGCCAGACATCCTCTAGGCTGAGAAGCTGAGGTGGACTGCTTTTGGTGTGGTGTCCGTCCTCCTTATATTTGGGGTCGTCAGCAAGGGGTCTGTCCCATGCTTATCTCCTGTTGGCTGGTGGCAGCAAGTCTTTTTCATTGGTGAGCTGAGCCAGATCTCAAGCCATTTACACCGAGTTGATAATTGTGAAGCTGTAGGCTCTGCAGCCGTTTGGACATTGCGTCACTCAGCATGATGTTATGGCTAATTTGATTTTCATTGGCTGTAGGAGTATCTCGTTCCATAGAGTTGCTATGTCATTGTTGGTGGCAGGTCTTCTCATACTCTTGGAGATGAGAATTTCTTCCTGTGTAATATTTAGCGCTGGCTTTATTTGCTGGATGAGGAACACCTCCAGCAAGAGTAACCGACGGGCATCAGGGGCCTTCACGATGATCTTCATGTTCTGGATGATCACATAGCGGTAGATGGCCTTTTGATGTTTGGTGCGGGCATAATTCTTGATAGCCCCCTCTTGGATGTGGCAGGAGAGTCTCTTAGACAGGTGCATGGCAGTCATACCTACGTAGGCTCCTCTGCAATCCTGTACTAGGCAGTATACTGAAACAAATGCCCATTGGTTACACCTGCTGGAGTTGTGGGACTTGCAGTTTGCCTCCATTGAAACTAAGCTTTTGCATGACGCCCTTCATGTGGCACTTGAAGTCACCTTCGTAAACGATGTCTAATTGGGACTCAGTGTCTTCCTTTGAGTAGGCTCTTGGGAGGGTAGGCTGGTCCGGGTTGGATTCATAATTTTTCCTAGGCTGTCATATTTAAGGCTGTCATCTTCGGAGAGTGGGGGCGGGGTTAATTCTTCTTAAGGTAGTTGATCTTGACTACTGCTCTAGAGGTCACCAGTGGGGACTGCCACAGGGTCCATAGTATCGTATTCTTCTCCATCAGCTTTCGTTGCAGAAGGGTCCTCCTGAAGCTCCAGGTTTCCTCATTACCATAGACCAAAGGGTCATGCAGCCTCTGGTTAATATATGCTGGAACAAGTCTTTCAAGAATAAACATTTTCTTGGAAATAATAGCTATTTCAGCCGTTTACTTGCATAGAAATTTCTCTATCCCTATTATTACTGACTTTAGTTCTTTACTTAAATTGGCTATTAAAATAATAAATGAGGGATTCTTGTCAAAAACGTGGTATTTTTCAAATTGAATATATTATACTAATTGCAATGTAAATTGGAACTTAAGCCTATGCAAATTGGATCTAAAAGATACTAAATGACTCATTCTGGATTGCTCTTGCTCAGGGGCACCTGCTCCTCTCTCTCTCTCTCTCTCTCTCTCTCTCTCTCTCTCTCTCTCTCTCTCTCTCTCTCTCCCCTTCTCCTCTCTTCTTCTTGCATTGTTTCGTTCTTAAACCCAGAAGCACATTGTCAGGCAAGTGTTGTGGATCAGAAATTCTTGTGGGAGTGCTACAGTATATATAGTCTGTTACACAACACGGGGTCCTTGGCGACTGATTCTGATTGGTTAACTGGCTCAGCTGCTGATCCCCTGTTGGCAGATGACTCAACATCAGAGGTGGGTCCTATGTGGATGCAATATTCTGATTGGTTGAAGGAGGTGGTTGCATGACGTCACTACACTGCAGAATTGTCATTGGCTCATTGCTGTAGTGTGACATTATGCCTCATGCTATACGGTGTTTTTTGATCTGTCTTGTTCAGTGGTTGTATCTGTTGTGGTATTAATATTATCAAGGATGGCTTCCAGCAAATGTAAGCTTCTTGGGTCTAGAGTATTGACAATGATAATGCGGCTTGCAGAAAGGATTTCATGTCACATACAAGAGGGTGCTATCAAGAACCATGCCATCACTTGTCACAATAATGTTCCATCCCGTAACAGCATTTTCAACAACATTACCATCAATGGCAATGCCCCAGACCCAAGAAGACTACACTTGTTGGAAACCATCCTTATCCTTGACAAAAAGCCCTCTTTGAATATTACTCAGAAGACCTTCCTACTCCCTAATAACGTATGGAGAAGCTTAATTCAACACAACATGGTATTACTAAATAATGCCACACCAGATACGACAACAGGCCAAGACATCCCAGATCAAGAAACACTAGACTACACCAGAGATACCATCATGCAACAACAAGGAGCCAATGATAATTTGGCAAGTGGTAACATCATACAACGCCCTCCTCCAACCAATCAGAATCCTACATGGAGAGGTGCCCTTCCCTTACAACAGACTGAGTGGCATCTGCAGCATCCACATAGGACCCACTTCTGATCTTTAGGCATCTGCCAAAAGGGGAACAGCAGCTGAGCCAGTTAGCCAATCAGAATTCATTGCGAAGCGCCTCAGACTGTGCAACAGATTATATATACTGTAGGACTCCCCCAAGAATTTCAACCCCACAACACCTACCTGATGGTGTTCCTTCTGCGTTTAAGAAGGATACATTGCAATGGAGAAATGATGAAGGCGTCCAAGGAGTAGAAGGAAAACGAGGTCATCACCATCAGGCAGGCAGATAAGACAGCTGCCTTTGTCCTCACAGAGATTGACAAATATCAGAAGAAACTTGATGTTATCCTGGCAGACTCCTCCAAGTTTAAACGGCTTTTCCACAACCCAACTGATGATAACAAGCGGGATTCCAACAATACCATTAGCGCTGTAAACACTGCAACTAATGCCATGCATCTCCCCCCCACCATCCAAGTTAATTTCAGATTAGGTTACCTATATAGCAATGTAAAGAACCATAAAAAGGGTAACTACCTGATCATCAGCAAGGTGCCTGCACCTACTTAAACCTTGACAAAACATCTAGACCATATTTTGACCCTCTACATCCCATGTAGCTATAGTCTTTGATTGGCTGCCGAGTTCCTAGAGAATTTGCCTGAAGATTTACCTGAAGAAGAATAAGACACCATCACCTTATACGACAAGGCTTTATGCACTCAAAATACCGGGAGGAGAACTCCATTTAGAAGATTGTGATGGAAAATGTCACTCCCACCGAGGAAACAAAAAGCATAGAGCTTGTTGTATTACAAGAAAAAAAAAAGGACTTGGGACTTGATTATGCTGAACAACTCCCCACCCCCGGCAGGAGACCTCTGAAGCATTCCAGTTTAGTATATCAATACCAATGCCCTATCCACTGATGTCCCAGAACATGTATTGGCATGACTACTTTCCGGATCGCAAAGAGGACTTCATGTCATGTACAAGAGGGTGCTATCAAGAACCATGCCATCACCTTTCACAATTATGTTCCATCTCATGAAAGCATTATCAAGAACATTACCATTATTGGCAGTGCCCCAGACCCAAGAAGACTACGCTTGCTGGAAGCCATCTTCATAATTGACTAGAAGCCCCTCTTTGAATACTACTCAAGAGGCCTTCTTACTCCCTGCTAGCATATGGAAAAGCCTAAATTAATTTGACATGGTAATAATACCACACTAGATACAATCACCAAACAAGACATCCAAGATCAAGAAACACCAGACTACACCAGACATAATGTCACAAAACAGCAACAAGCCAATCACAATTCGGCAAGCAGTGATGTCATGCAACAGCCTCCTCCAACCAATCAGAATCCTGCATGGAGAGGCGCCCTTCCCTTATGATGGTCTGGAGTGACTTCTGCAGCATCCACATAGGATCCACCACTGATCTTGAGGCATCTGCCAACAAGAGATCAGCAGCTGAGCCAGTTAACCAATCAGAATTGGTCACTATGTACCTCATGCTGTGGAACAGACAATATATACAGTAAGACTCCCGCAAGAATTTGTCCCACAACACCTGCCCTACAATGTCCTTCTGGGTTTAAGGACGAAACGTTGCAAGAAAAAGAGAGGAGAAGGAGAGAGAGAGAGAGAGAGAGAAGAGAGAGAGAGAGAGAGAGAGAGAGAGAGGAGCAGACGCCCCTGAGCAAGAGGAATGAGTCATTTAGTATCTTTTGTCGATTAGGCTTATGATCCAATTTGTACTGAATTTTGTATAATACATTCAATTAGACAAATACCGCATTTTTGACATGAGACAACCATTTGGCATTTTAATAGCCAATCTGATTACAGAAGAAAATCCAGCAATAGCAAGAATAAAGAAACTTCTAAAAAAAATAAGCACAGCTGAAAAAGCCATTATTTTCAATAAAACCTGTATTATTATTATTTTATCAAAAGTAATGGCTACCTCACCAGCTTTATGTTTGTAGAGATTCTTCTCTAATTTTCAAATAGCCACTTTTTCCGTACTACTTAAACAGACTAGTAGAGCGCCTATGGAAGTCATCAAATACAGGGTCAAGAATGGTGTATATATTTCAACTTTTATAGATAAACTATGATATCATAGTCATCAAAGTCATTCACGGTCTCTCTCACTCTCTCTCTCTCTCTTTGTAGCAGGCTTTTGTCTGGAGCTGCCAGACATTCTCTACGCAGGGAAGTTGAGGGTGGCCTGCTTGTGGTGTGGTGACCATCCTCCTTATATTTGGGGTCGTCAGCAGGGGGTTGCCCCATGCTGATCTCCTTTTGGCTGGTAGTAGTGAGTCTGCTTTTTCATTGGTCACTTGAGCTAGGTCTCAAGCCACTTTTGCCGTGTCGATGATTGCATATCTGCAATTTTTTAGACCTCCTGGGCTGTGCATTGACATTGCTGGGCGTTGTGTTACGCTGTGAAACATCACGGCTAATTTGATTTTCGTTGGCTGCAGGAGTATCTTGTTCTGGAGCGGTGTCATCAGTAAAGTTGTCGTGATCAGTGGTATCATTGTTGTGGCAGGTCTCATACTCGTGGGGAGGAGAAATTCTTCTTGCATCAAATTTAGTGCTGGCATAACCGATGGGCATCAGGGATCTTCTTGATTATCTTTGTGTTCTGGATGATCACATCCCGGGAGATAGCTTCTTGATGTTTGGTGTGGGTGTGGTTCTTGATATCCACCTCTTGGGCGTGGCAGGAGTCTCTTGGACAGCGGCAATCTGGTCATAGGTGCCGCTGCAACCGTGGACTGGTCATGTGTAATGGTATACCACATACGTCTGTTACAGGGGGTCTCGTACCTTTTATTATTAAGTCACTAGTGCGTCCTTCGATTCAGGTAATATATGATTAAGTCAATATTCTTGGTGTAATCGATCGGAATTACATTTTCATAAATAATCTTCTTAACGGAGTCCTCTTCTTCACGGTAATTGGAACTCATGAAGGCTTTATAGTACGGCTTGATATTATCTTGTGGGTAGGGCTACGGCTCTCATTATCATACCATTAAATTTTCTATTGATTAATTTATTTGAATACCCGATATTCACGAGTACTAGGGAGGCGCGATTGAGTTCCTGATGAGTGTCCTACCAGGTCGATCAGTGGGAGAGGGCTCTCCTGACGAATGCCCTAACGATCGTGCTTTTGATTCTGGCTGGGCACTCACTCCCACCATTGAGGGTAAGTCCAAGATTGGTCTTCTTTTTGTAGACAGAAGTACGGAGGCTGTCTTCCGTTTTACTCACAAGGCCTTCAGCA
>NC_061097.1:6866869-6874369 GCF_015104395.2 Macrobrachium nipponense | reverse complement strand
GCAAACTCCATGAACATCATGCTACTGCTTTTTCTTAAATGCCTAAATTTTAATTGTTATGTCTTTGGTACTTACTTATAGGGTTTCAATATAGTTTCCTTTGTGGTCTCATAATTAGCACATTGTTCATCTGAAAAATAAGAGTACACTTCTTTGGCTTTACCTATGAGAGCAGACTGCAACAACAAACAATAATCATTTTTGGGATACTCTATTTCATGAGCTTCTCAAATAACTAGAAATATTTTGATGCATCACTTTCACTCAATTTATTAAGTAACTTGAGTACCGTTGTCCACCCTAATCTATCTGTCTCTGAAATGAGAGTCTCTTCAACCATTAAGGAGCTAGGAGAATGTAATCTAGGTTTTTGTAGCTCATACTACCTTAAGTTTTTCCTCTTCTCTACTTCCAGTTCCAACTTCCTAACTCCAACTCTAGCATGCAATTCATTTCACTCCTCAGCTATGGACACAACTGCAAAAGAGAGGAACGGCCCTCAGTTTGGTGGACCTGTTGAGTGGTATTTTATTTGTATGTTATTGGAATTCCTCATGAATTTTTCATAGCCAGTACAACTTTAGGGGAATCTCGGAAATTCTGCAGTCTAAAGGTTATTGGCCAGCATACTGGTAAGGTTGCTTTTGCACCCAGTGAATACTTATTACCCACTAAATACATATTGCTTTTCCACCCATCAAGCCCTGACAAACTCTCAGGAGATTGCCTGAGGTTAACTCCAATTGTGGATATTGACATCCGTGGTCTCAGCCAAACACCAGATGTATCTCCAGTTGTTGATCGACATGTTTGTTCAGAGGACGGTTTTATTTTGTTTTCGATATCTCCTGTGGATATCAAGCTAATGGAATTTTTCAAACCCTGGGTTATGAACCTTCTCTTATTCAGACCCCATCATCATGGTTATCCTTCGACCTCAATATTGTCCATATTCTATAGATACTTTTTCTAATTATTGTTATCACAGTTAAGTTGTTATAAATATATTGATTTTATTTTGAAGTATTATTTCCTTATCAAATAAAAATTTTTTTCTTTTCAAAAAAAATTTAATATATATATATTTCTATATATATATATATATATATATATATAATATATATAATATATATATATTAATATATATATATATATATAATATATATTAGGGCTTGTGCCTTGTATGATAAGGCGCCCTATGAGGTAATGTTAGACTTGCGATAATTTTACGCTAAGTCGGTTGGTATTGCACTTCCATCTTCTATGGAGTGTCTGGGGGTTTGTAGATCACTTACGAAGTCGGTATTATCTTGTTGGTTATTACGACGATGTGTTAAACTCATGTTGGTTCGGTGAGGAGGTTCTTGTAGAAAACACGAAATATAAAAATAGATATATTCTTCTGAAGTTTTACATGGTGAAGATCAGGTATGATTGTACAAGTCTTCTATGACGATAGCTTGATCGCTTCTGCCAATGATGATGGCTAATCCTATTCCTCTACATGATAAAGCTTAGGTAAAGAGGTACAGGTCTTCTAATGACGATAGCTAACTCTGTTCTGCCTGTCTACCATCTCTGTTACAAGTTATGAAGGAACAGACAGTAGTTCGAACATATGAACATACATACAAATGACATAGTTTCATACGAACACACAATCGAATGAGACACGCTACAGATCACGTAGGCCGTTTGAATTATAGGTCGGGGTAGTTGTCTCAAGCAGGGAGCTTGGACTGTTTCAAAACAAATGAATGACCACAGATGACGGCATGTCAACTTAGCCTACATACTTATTGTATACGTCATCTTTAGCGTCTCTAGTCTGATCACATTCCTGCAAGCAATCTGGTCTTTTATATATATGGACTAACATTCCATATTTTAATATGTAAACACTTACATTAGCTCGGTCAGCTACCAAAAACCAAACCACTGAATATTACTCAAACTTGACTTGCATTTGACTTATAGGAGTGTGATACAGACACTATGTGAAAAAAATAATATATATATTAAAGTAAATAAAAAATTCATGGTGTACATGAATTGATTCAAGTAACAAAATATAAAACAATGATATTGGTAAATAATAGTGATCACGTGATATATAATGATACAGTTTTTCACTTCATTTCATTAAGATACATATGCTACAGAAAATACTAATGTACTCTGACAATTGCATAGAATGAAGATTAACATGATAAAAATCATTATTTTTTTAACTGATAAAAAAAAAAAAAATTTCATTTTTTATATGAATTGATAAAAATTATTAATGTTTATGCTAACTGTTATATATCTGATTCATTAATTCATATACTAACTAATAAATAACTGCAGATATTGGTAAGATAAAAGGTAACAGATTGATTATAGGCTACCTGATTTGTTTATACATATGTATATGGATTCATATAATTATGATTAATATATGTGCACTTTAAAATAGATTCCTATTGCGTACACGCAAATTATATTTTGATTCCGTTATTTATGATCATTTATATATAGATTCCTAGTGCGTACACGCAAAAAATATATTTCGATTCTGTTATTTATGATCATTTATATATATAGGATACATGATACTTTATATATATAGGATACGTGACCGAGGTTATACTACTTCACTTTTAACTAGCGTTCGAACAACTTTTCGTCCATTACAAAGTTCCAGACAACCACCTATAGCCCAATGAAACGGCCTATTTCACAGGGTTAAAACAAGGGGAAAAATTTTGCCTGGCGGGTCCAACATTCTATATTGCGCTCATACTTATTCTCTGCATCCTAAGCTACACGATTACGTTCGCGATGAATAGATCATCCCAGCACGAGTCCTTCGCCAGCAAAGTAGAGTTGATCCTTCGGGTCGTAATTGTCGGAAGTATGTCCCTTTCGTAGTCGATTCCGACAGCCGCCGAAGCATTCCGCATTAAAACGAGATTAACGACGAGATACGGTGTCGGTCGAGATTAACGACGAGATACGGTGTCGGTCGAAGAAGTCCATGAAATTCCTTTCACATTGTAGGCGGTTGTTACTTGACTGTAGTCATCCGCTGCGACGAACGATTTTTTGAAGTTGCGATGTGAAACTCTCGTACTGCAGGATACTGTAACCAGGTTCCATTAATCAGCCTGCAAGTTAAATTATACTTGTCACAAGGGCAAAGTAAATTCAGACAACATCCAAATACGGGAGGGGAGAGAGCCATTTAGACCAGACTTAACCCACATGAATTCGCTGATATTTTGGAATTCAAAAGAGTCCGCTGTACAAACTTTTTTATCCATGGCATTAACAATGAGTGAACCTATCCAGGTCTATGAGGACTGTAAAAATATCCATAATTATAAAAAATAAACAGATATTCAATACGAATCCCAAAGAAAATTCGATATTACTGGTAGTAAGTTACTAGACAAAGAAGTGTGAAACGGAGCTATTTGTAAGATTGCCAGGCAACATAAGAGTCAAAGAGAAGATTAATCATGATTCTGTATTTCTCTATGCTAACTGAAATTAAGTTGTGATAAAATCTGATCCTATGTGCCCTAACAAAAGTTTCATATTCAGTTTTCTCGCGCGCATCCTCTGAGGTTAATTTTAAAAACTTTATTAATAGGTAGGAGATGCAACGAAAAAAAAACCCACTATGTAACTAATTTCTAAATAAACTTTGGGTTTTTCAAGAAAATGTGACATTTTCCCATGAATGTTTTACTTGAATTGTAATAGGCTAATGTTGCAAGTAAATATTTCACATATATATCTTGATACTTCTAAATGTCTATGAGGTTCAGAAAAATTAATTCATTTTGTTGTTATAGAAATTCTATTTGCTTATTTTGTTATTAATTTTAAAATGATTGCAACTCTTTAGCTAAAGTTGCATTGCGCATACGGATAGACATGTCTGCCTTGCCCATGAGAAGTTCGGGCTAAGCATTCCTTTCTCCAGTCAATCTGCTTCGCAAGCAGAGACGACACACAGATGAAGCCTGTGTAAGCAGATTATTGAGGTTAAAAGGAACAAATGCTGATACGGCAATGATGACGTCGTCACTTGGCAGGAGATTGCTCTCAGCCAGCTAAGAGTTACGTTACTTGCTGTAATAAATACGACTTTAGGATAAATTTTTTGTTTTTTTTTAATACTCGACCCACATGAGAAGAATGTCTGAAAAAAAACAGTACCAAAATTGAACAATATATTAGTTTCATGTTGAAAAACTGCATGATTATGTTAAAGTTAAATATTCCTTATTGAAACTAATGAAAAAGGTTTTTCCATACAAAATTCTATATATATTATTAGCCCTGTATAAGATTCATATAGGATTATTCCATAGATAACATTTTCACTTCTAGACTTCCTGACTTTAAAATCTCTTTTATTCTATTTTATTTATTTATTTATTTATTTATTTATTATTATTATTTTTTTTCATTGACTACGAATATAAATCACCGGGACAGACAATATGTCAGTAGGTTTTGATATGTGTTTGAACTTTTAGCTTATTTGTCATTACTAAAGCGTTAAGTTTGAGTTCAAATCCTTACGCATATATATTTGGATATTTAATTAACCTACGTTTTTGCTTATTGATTTTATCGTGATTCCTTTTTTATTATAATTTGTAACCCTTCCGACTTCTTACGGAGTGTATTATATTGACTCCACTTGTATCCATATTTATTTTATTTTTATTTTTATATTTATTTATTTATATATTTTTTTATATATATTTGATAAATTAATGGTTGGCTTGAATATGTGGAAAAGTGTTCTAGCGGCGTACCGTATAAGGCTACTTGCGGCATCAATTCTATAGATACAAGATATAAATGATAAAGGTATTTAAAACCGCGAGAACCGCTATAATCCAGTTCGGATCCAATATCACGAGTTGTAACTCGTAAGACATTGACACTTCCTATTTAATTATCCGTTATTCTACCAAACCGATTGACTCTGGGTGATAAAATATATTATTGGTTTTCTTAATGGAAAGGAATTCACACCACGTGTTATGGAGATTATTATTGATTTACACCACCCGAGTCAGATTATCATGTGTTGAATTCCATGTTACTGATTTAGCACTCAATAAATATTCCTAATGCACTCAATTGCGGTGTTTGTTTTTAGTGCTATTACTTCTATATAACGTGTCAAGGAACTATTAACACTAAGAAGTGTTTATTCCCTCTGTCAGACTCGTAATTTTGTTATAATTTTTTCTACGTATATTCTTTCAAGGATTGATTTGGCACAGGATAGGCTCCTAAACTGACAGGTGTCTTAGTGTATCCCTTGTTTTCATGACACGTGTTACAATTAGTTATGTGCTTTTTATATCTGTAAGTATTGTAGGCCAGTAAAATAGTGATTTGGCTTTCTGTGACATAGTAGGGAACCCTGGATGACGGAATGCAACCAGTTTATGACGATTGGTATGAAAAAGATTATTACTACTACCTGGTCGTTAGTCATCTGCTGTGTTCTTCGGGTTTTCCTCGTCACAGACCTACATATAATATTACATTTGATTACATTATTCTGTACACATACTTTAAATGTACTTTTGCTTTAGGGTTTCTGCTCAAAAGTGTTTATTGTTTTTGCTTAGCCGCTGACCCTGTTTCCGTTCGAAGTGTTTATTGTTTGATGTTTATTGCTGCTGACTCTGTTTCCGTTCGAAGTGTTTATTGTTTGGTGTTTATTGTTTTGCTTATCACTGTTGACACTTGCTTTGTTCAGTTTGTAACAGTTCTGCGCTCCAACCCAGATATTCAATCGGTCGCGATCTCTTGGGTTAAGGAATTTCTTGTTTAGATACGTTTTTAACAATAGGCACGGATGTTTTCTATATCTTTTAGTCTAATTAATGGTTCTTTGCTGTATTGGTGCGGGATTGCGGGATAATGCGTCAGCTATGATATTTGCTTTCCCAGGTAGATATCTTATCTTGGCTCCAAAGACCTGAATGATCATTTGTCACCGAGTTCCTTTTGGACTGTGATTAAAGCCTTTGAAAAACTCGGTAAAGGACTCATGTTCAGTAAGGACTTTATCAGGATAGCCATAGATTATGAACTTAAAATGTACTAGTGAGTTAAAGATACCTAGCCCTTCCTTGCCTATTACTGCATATTTACTTTCAGAGGGCTTTAGTTTACGTGAATAAAAAGCTATAGGAAAGAACTGTTTATCATATTGCTGAAGTTGTATCCCTCTTACCCCTTGGTCTGAGGCGTCTGTTGCAATAAAAAAAAAAATTCCTTATTTAAATCAGGGATTTTTTAAGTTAGGTAAGCTGCATTATTCCGCTTTTAAGATATCGAACGCCTGTTGATGCTTTTTAGACCATAATTAATCTACGCTCTTCTTCGTAAGATCTGTTAAAGGAGCTGTCATAATTGAAGAGTTACATATTTACATACGATTGTAATACCCACTACAGCGCCAAAGTGCTGTATCCCCCTTTTACGTTAATAGGTACCGGAAAGTTATGAATAGCCGACACCTTACCATGGACTACTTTAAGACCTTGACTAGACACATAAAACCTAGATAAACATGTTCGGTTTTTTAAAAACTCACATTTAGATATTTTACTCTGAGATTATTTGTCTTTGTCTCTGTAGCACTAGCTCTACTTTATGTGAATGTACTTCTAAGGTATTAGAAAAGATTACAAGATCAACCATATAAGCATGTAGGTATCCCCTAAAAGTCTCCAAACACTATATTGTAATTGGGGTGCAACGTAAGCCGGAGGCATACGTAAAAATTGATAATGTCCCCTGAGTGTGCTGAAAACGGTGTATGAGGTACAATCACTTAGGTAATGGTATCTGGTAAAAGCTTTTAAGTAAGTCCAAGTTGGTGAAAAAAAAAAAAAAATTTATTCTAACCTAACAGAGATAAGATGTCGTCGGTACATGGCACTGGAAACTATCGGGAGTCGTTTCCTTGTTTAAACGTCAGAAATCTACGCAGATACGCTAAGTCCGATCTTTTATGGCATGACGTTTGAGGGAAAAATTATATGGGCTTATTTGATTTCCTAATGGCTCCTATTACTAACATTTTTCAACTTCGTCATTTATCTCTATTTTGAAATTTCATTGGGGTTCTACACGAAGGTACGTATATAGCTTTATGTTTGTCCTTAGACCGTATTTTGTTTTCAATGACATCCGTTTTTCTCCCAGAGATCACTCGCTAGTGGAGAAACTTCCTGGTATTCAGGTAGAAAATAAAAAAAAATTCTGCTGAATCACCTCTGCTTGAATGACTTTACGGATATTACTTTAGATAGATTATCAGAGAGATTCATCCACGACCGGTTGGGCGTGATTAAAAATTAGCAACAATAAAAAATGCGATATTTATAACTTCCGTATCCACGATATGTATACTTTTAGGGCTTTGTTCGCGGAATCGTTTATTATTTTCAGAGTGTCGGGAAGGATTAA
>NC_061097.1:6854369-6861869 GCF_015104395.2 Macrobrachium nipponense | reverse complement strand
CTGACATGTTATGAAAAAACCATCGAAATATTTGTCCGGATATATACTTAGGTAAAGTAATTTGAGTTATGAAGTTTTTAAGTTTTATACATTTATTATTTCTTTTTTCCTTACTTTACCCTGAAGGACCGTAACACCTAAGTTTTACCATCAGTTCTTGAACTTAGATTACGACCTTAATCAGCCCGACCCTAAGGAAGGGTATTAAAGTGGTCCATTATCCATACACACAAACACACATACACACATAAAAACACAGATATATGTGAATTGAGCATTTATCTGAGTATGTGTATTTGCATATTTGCATGACGTCCGTAAACAGTTAAATATCTCTCTTTTCAATTACTTTTCCCATGCCCATTTACGTCATTCCGAACAGCAAGGAAAAGTGTCAATTGCTCAAGCTCCCTGCAAAAAGTCCTTTTAGTTCTCTTGTTTATTTATCATCAAGATAATATGGAAATAGTAAAGAAATGCATACAATAAAAGGCAACAATCGTCTTTTATTCGACTGCAAACGTTATGCAAATCACATTCAGCCAGAATCATTTTGCCAGAATTCGTCAAGTCAGAGGAATTCTTTACACCCTTAATCCCTCAAAAATTTTTTGTTCATCGGAGGGAAAGGAGATTTATAGAAAACACCTGTTTGTATCACAAAGGAAAAGACGCTGATCAAAAATAGAGAAAAAGAATGAAGTAAAATGATTTGAAAAGTCTTATTGCATTTGTACTAGTCATAGTTAAAAGATTTTTCTAATTTTGGGTATGATGGGAGATAACAGCATTGAGGCGATGCCTCTTATCTCCGTGTTCTCTTAGAAATAAGATGATAATTTATTTACACAATTTATTAACATTTTAAACTAAGCGTGATAGGACATCATGTTCTTTAAAATAAGTGATCTAAGAGTAGATCGCTGTTTCATGAATGGGTCTCTGTCTCTATCTCTTCCTTAATCCCAATTGTCACTTGAAGTCTCCTAAATGGGAGTTGTGTAACGGGATAAATTCCGAGATCCTATTTCATCAAAGATTCGGTAAATCTAGAATTTAAAAAAATTACAGAAATTTTGCGTCTTCAACTAAGGTTCTTTTTAATACTATACTCACCAAGACAAATTAAAATAAGAAAAAATCTAGGAAATCGGAAATAACTTTGCGAAAGATATTCAAAGGTATTATTTAGTAAAAATCCTTTTGCGTGCCTCTCCCACGTAATGACGTTCTGTCACAGCTGATAAAATCAAGCCATTACCAGACTCAAAAATTCATCTGCAATGCAAATTTTCTGCCTGCAAATGCCATCAACCGAGTCGTCACATAACCGCAAAAGCCTATCTCATTTTAGAAATGATGAAAGTTCCACGAAAAGATTTTGATTTTTCTTTAAAATTGTCCTCTGCGATTATACATCTTGGTTTAAAAAAAAATTTACGTTTTTCCTCTTTATTTTTTTTATGGTTATGATTTAATACACTTTTGAATTTGGAGATTATATATAAATAAACTAATGGTGTGTTTCTTATTTTGTTTTGGCGTTTAAGAATAATCTAAGAATTATTCTTCAAAATATCGTTTGGAAGAGCTTATTTGAGATACTCTTAAATTGTCAAGGTCATCAAGGGAGAAGTTGCTGGGAATGAGACACCTGCCACTCTACCGAAAGAACCAGAGTGCTATGCCTTTTTTGGCCTTAGCACTGCATGAGTAAAACGCCATAAATTCGCCTGGGTTATATTTCTGCAAGCATACGTCAGATCGCAAGTATAATTGGTAAAATAAATAATGCAAACATTAAAATGTGTGTACGAATGAAGAAAATATAAATCTCTCTACGTGATGAAAATTTGTCTATCCATAGTTGAGAGAGAGAGAGAGAGAGAGAGAGAGAGAGAGAGAGAGAGAGAGAGAGAGAGAGAGAGAGAGCAGATAGCTTAATCTTAACAGAAACAGAGTGAAATAACATTAAGACCTGTTGTGAAAGTCCAGCCTGCGCAAATTCAATTTCAGCAAACATTGCCATTTCATTAGAGGATCCTCCTGGCCAGTGTCTAATCAAGGCGAGTAAACCAACGTGAAATAATAACAACTTTGAGCTATAATGAAGAATTTTTTCCAACAAGTAGTTCAAGGTTTAACATAATGGCAAAAAATATGCAAGAAAAATTATCCATAATGTTAAAAATGAAATTCAAGAAAATATCAAAACTAGCAATAATCATGTTTTTTGGAATTAATAGTATCTTTTCGGGCATATTCTTGTTCCTGGAGGGAGGGAGAGAGAGAGAGAGAGAGAGAGAGAGAGAGAGAGAGAGAAAATTGAATTGTTCATTTGATTATTAATTCCCATTTTTTTTCTATTTTTCTTGAGAGAATGAGGTCTCCAGATATACATTCATGTGAGAACAACGGACTTTGATAACTTGGTACCTGTCGTAGCTAACAAAGGGGCAATAACCCCCCGGTAAGAAGGGCATATCCAAATGCGACACGAGGGAGGAAGGGGTGCATTTTTTCCTGCTTCCTAAATAAATGCACGGTAACCGGACGAGTAACTATCAGAAGTACTTCTGAATATCTCGTTATCTCCGTGCCAGTAACTGGTGTGCGTGAATGGAAACAACGTGAACTACCTTGCGGACATTAGATTTGAGAGTTTCACGGCGCCTTCCCAGGTTAGATCTAATGGCAAGTGTAAAAGAGACTATTGTACAGATCTAATTCCACAACTTTAATTTTTATAAATAAAATTTCTACACAAGAATACGACTCAGAAATGGGTTTAGGGTCAGAAGTATCTGTTCGATATATACTGAAAAAAATAGGAAGGAAATTTACTTTCATGCAAATAGGAATAAGAAATAATGACGTGAAGATCACAAACTGGAGAGCAAATAGCCACAAAGACATCAAAGAGTAAATCATGACAAAGCGGATGTAATGATTAAAACAATGTAGCCTGAAAAGATTCTAACGGCTATGAAGTCTTGTGAGAAAGATTTAAGCAACCAAATATCCGTATACTTAGTAACCTAAAAAAAGAGAGAGAGAGAGAAAAAAAAAAAACGGTGGCCACATTCCCTTGTGCATATTTATTTTTATGTTCTGATAACCCACAAAAACGTTGCTTACGCACAAACAGTGGAAAATAACCTCTGCTGCGGGTGGAATGATTAAAACAATGTAGCATGAACAGATTCTAACGACTATGAAGCCTTGTTTGAAAGATTTAATCAACCCAAAAATCGTCTATTCTAAGCAGAATCATTAATAATTTAATCTGTAAAGACTGCTACCGAAAAAAAAAAAAAAAAAAAATAGCCATACTCCTTGTGATAAATGTTTTTTTTGTAATAACAGACACAAAAGTGTCTCAAAGTGAAAAATAACCGCTGTATATATAGGATTTGCGTTTGCAATCTCCTCACAGTTTTAATAGAATTCACAACTATTTTTCTTCTTTAAAGTAGGCTAGTTATAATTCCAAGCGAGAGTCCCTTTTCGATATTTCCAATAGATTCATTACCCTTATGAAAGAGTGCCCTCTGTCATCATACTTGAAATTATCATCTGTATAAAAATATTTAGATTTGCAGTCAAATAGATTCTCGCAAATACCACCAAGGGAAAAACTCCCTTGAAATACTTTTAAATGTTCATGGTATTCAAGAAAGATGTTACTGAGAATTCTTTAGTCAGGGAACCGAGCGTAGTGACTCTTTTTGCCTCAGCATTTCATGAGTAAAACTTTAGGAATTTAACACGGTTATATTTCTTATTTCATGGTTCAAAGTGGAAATATAAAAGCTAAAAGAAATAGAATATAAATTACAACACAATATATTTGCGCATGAAGAAGATATAAGTTCATAAAATTATCTAAACTCTACATAAAAAAATATCTATCCACAACCATATCATAAATCTCTTAATGCTACAAAATTCAGAGAGAGAGAGAGAGAGAGAGAGAGAGAGAGAGAGAGAGAGAGAGAGAGAGAGAGAGAGAGAGATTATAAGTGTCCTTAATTGTTTCTTGCCAGATACAAATATGCAATATAAATCCGCCACATTAACCAGCCTAACAAATGCAGATCCAAGCTTTATTTAGTATTCAATGGTTTGTAGTACCAAGGCAATTCCACAGCTCCTTATTTCAGAGAGAGGTTACGAGCCTCTATTAGTAGGGGAGATTATGCTTTTATCGTCTCCTGTGAAATCATGTTTACACGGTTCCCGTTTTATTTGATATTATTTGGATTTGAGGTATAGATAAAAAAAAAATCTTGACTTTTTGTTAATTTCCGTCCTTAATGGTTATCAGGAACGATATATATCTAAAGATATAATTTTTTCCCCAACAGAACATATCATTACTGAAAACAATCACTGAGTTGTATATTTCCTATAATTCCGGGGGCCCAGAGAATGCAAAATCTGATTTACTAATATGCTGCAAGAGATAACGTGATTGATCAGTCATCTATTCCTGCTGAGCATACCTTCGTATTTAAAGAAAGCAGATGATGATTTTTGTCAAGTAATCCATCCTTGATTCTGTGTTGAAGTTTCAAGGTAGCAATGATTCCTTCGATATTTCGTATTAGAAAAACATCTTTTTGGTAGGTGTATGTGAGATAAGATTTCCCATCTCAAAAAAATAAAAAAGATAAAAAGAATAAAAAGAAAGGGATACGAATCCTAAATTAAACATTCAGCAATAAATATAATGTCCACAAATACTCTGCCACTTCCTAAACCTAACAGTTCAGTAGATGTCTGCCCTTCTTATACACATTACGTCATTCAACTCCATTTTGCACCTATAGACGGGTGTCATGGATCATAAAGCATTTTTTTATGTATCAAATTTTGGTCCTCTACAAAGCGCCACTCCACAGAACCTTCTCTTCAATATTTTGGCAACCGAATAATGATATAGTTTTACCATCATAACGCTATTATTTTGGTGAGTAGGAGTAATTATGAAACCGATGAATGCTAAAATTACCTTCATAAATGAAATTTGTTTTATTGTTCTACAGCACATTTACGCCTGATATAGGTTTGCTCGTGTTTGAGAGATTATGTTTCTGTTGATGGTGATTATGTATAATACATCAAGAATGAAATGCAATACGTACATATTTCTATTCTCGATCATTTTATGCAACTCGGCTTGGCTACCTGATATGAAAATGTAAACTAGTTCAGTGTCCTTATTCCAGTTGATATTCTTTGCTCTCCGTCTCTTCCTCTTATATAGTCCTTAACTATGCTATACCACGAGTTTCGAGGACCATTTTGTCTGACCTGAATACGTTTTCTGTATTGACTTTTGTGGTCAGGAAATATTATTATTTTACCCCGAGTAAATGTCACCGTAATATTCTTAGGTTAAATTAAATTATAGGAAAAAATACGTGCTCTTTAAGAAAATATTCATATAAAAAGTTAAAGGGCGCTAAAGAAATACAGTAAATGTGTATCTTATTTGTTTCAGAGACAAAATTTAATGACCAGTCAAACACACACACACATGTATATATATATATATATATATATATATATATATATATATATATATATATATATATATATATATATATATATATATATATGTGTGTGTGTGTGTGTGTGTGTGTATATATATTATATATATATATATATATATATATATATATATATATATATATATATATATATATATATATAATATATATATATATATATATATATATATATATATATATATATATATGCAAACATATATACATATATATACATATATATATATATATATATATATATATATATATATATATATATATATATATATATGATGGTTCTGTTATCCCTTGCCTATTCATTCACTGTACTTCTCTTTCAATGATTTCCTTCTGGGAATGTGCTACTCTATGGGCTGGTATATAGAGTGGCTTTGTGTTTGGGAATGTCTATTCTGTGTGTTATTTCTCCTGTATTTCCCAATGTGTCGCCATCAAGAGCGACTACAGCTTTATGTTCCCACAATAAGTCTGATTTTCTCTCTAACATGATTTTCCTTAATGTCCTTTAAATGAGATCCTATCTTAGCCCTTCTTAGTTTTATGCCCTGAGCAGAATTTTCATTTTCTTTACTGATTGCTGCTACTGTTTCCCCTTCTACAACTCGAATGGGTATGGTGTATACTTCTGCTAAGCCTACTGTACCTAGTGTTAACTTGACCTTTCCTCTTCTGTTATTTGTAACCTGTAAAGCTATTTTGTTCTGTCTAACTTCATGTAAACTAGAAGAATAATGTATTCTATTTACATGGGACTTTTCAGTAAGTGTGAGAATTTCCCTCCCTCCAAAAATTGGATTTACTGTAAATTCTACCCACGCACATTCCCCAGGTTTAAGTAATTCTGAGCAGTAAATATTTTAGGTAGGTAAAGCTAATGATAAAAATTTGATTATAGTAGTCTGTTCACAGGTGATTTACTAATTGAAGGAACTGTAATGTTAATATTTTTCAAAAACCTGTGAGAAAAACTCATAACTAAATAACTAGCAAACTAATTGCCTAATGCACTCCATCGACCCCTCACCCCATCCCTTATCAATGCATATGTGTATAGAATATTTTCTGCTCAGAATGACCTTTTCTTTTATTTCCTGAAATATGTGCAGAAACTCGTGTTACACCCTGTATATATATATATATATATATATATATATATATATATATATATATATATATATATATATATATATATATATATACATATATATGTTAAATTTTCCAGGCTGAAATGACGATTACACATCAGTTGTATATAAGTAGTAAAACGTATCAAGATGTATGATACTTCCATATATGTATATGTATGTAGATATATATATATATATATATATATATATAATTATATATATATATATATATATATATATATATATATATATATATATATATATATATATACTGGACGTTTCATATCATCTTGATACGTTTTTATTACTACTTATATACAATTGATGTGTAATCGTCATTTCAGTCTGGAAAATGTAACAAGCTGAGAAAACCACCACCTCTCCGCCTCCTGTCTGCTCGAACCGGAATGTTATCCCTTCAACGACGTCGGAATCGACTGGCCTGGGACCACTCGAGAGGGAGGAGGAGAGGGATACATGATAATCATACCGTGCATGGACAGCCATGCAGCCTATCCTTACTTCAAACGCCATTGGCAGTGAGGTCACCTGAGGTCTCTTCAAGAGCGGCACGCCCTTCAGGTGACCCGGGCAGCTGCCCTGTAGATCGAGGATATCATTTTTTAGTTAATATTGAACAACGCAGATGCCATGACTGGCCACTGGGTGGACTTTAGGAAGTCTATTTTGGCAAGCAAAGAGCCATGAGGTCAGTCATGGTTCTCCGAGGGCCGGGATTGCCTGAGAACTGATGGACGCCCATGAGGAAGAAGACGACGATGGAGCTGTAAGACGAACCT
>NC_061097.1:6840498-6853869 GCF_015104395.2 Macrobrachium nipponense | reverse complement strand
AGTAGGCTGTTGTTTGTGTTACTTTTTTTTGTCCCCAAACTATCCGCAAGGCCATTCCATATGGCGGATGTGAAATTGACCCCCTTGTCACTGATGATGATCTGCAGGGCTTTGTCTCAGCTGACCCATCCAATGAGAGTTTTCACACAACTCTCCTGCTGTATGTTGCTGTATCAGCATTGGTTCAGTCACGTGGCATTTATGTCGATGATGGTGAACAGGTATTTGTACCCCTTGGAAATGGTAGAAGCCCCACTTTGTCCATGTGGATATGGGTGAGTCAGTGGTGTTTTGTATTGAACTCTCTTATTCTGCTTTCTATGTGCCTTGTTAACATTCACGTCTGACATGGAAGTCATTCTCTCATCCAGATTTATATAATTTTTTATTCCCCACCAGATACACTGTTCTGCTAAAATTTGGGCGTTGCCCTGCTGCTTATTCGCGAAGTGTAACCGGGTACCCAGGCCCAACCCTAAAAAGCATGATGCCATATCTCAAAAAAAAAAACCATACAACATTCTTGAAAATAGTCTTATTATGTAACCCTACACCCAATTGCCTATAGGATACTTCGTTTGAACTAACCTAACTTAGGGGTATGGCAAAAACTGGGGACTGGTGCAATATTAGTATATGTATATATTTGGAATTTGCTGCCCAGCCTGATGTGTGGGATAGGTTTTGGACGAGGTTGAAAGCCTAGCAATGGATAATTGTAGGTTGGTGGGTGGGGCAGGGTTGGCACGTTCATACAGGCTGGCTGGCACAAATGATTTGCATGCCCCGGTGTTTCACAAGGAATTCTGTGTTTGACCTTTTGTCTCTGATGAAAACCGTGAAGCCCAACATGGAGCCCTGATGTTCGTATCTGGAGAAAGACAGCAGTATGCAGGCACAGCTTCTTTTATAGCCACTAGTCTGCTCACCACTGACATTTATTTGTCTGAGTTACCGATGCAACCCTCTTGTATGATTTTAGGAATTCTCTAATGAGTATTGGAGGCATTGGGTATGGTCTCCACTGTTTGGCAGGGCAATTTTATGAGGAGGACCTCTCTCATAAGGTCTAGGGTTGACTCAGGTTAACCATCTGCTGCGGGTAACGTCATGAGCCCCTGCAACTGTTAGGTGACAGGGGTTTTAATTTCTTAACGCCATTCTGCAACTTGCTTGAAAACGTTGTCTTGCAGGAATTCGAGGATGGTGTATGCTTTGCGTGCTGAGGAGGTTATTTTCTTCATTTGCAAGATTGTCCCCGCTTTTAATACTAATATTCTATTTGTGTATGTGGGCGCAAAGGGAAGAGTTTTCTCCTCTTCTGTACCAAGCTATAATCATAAGGTAGACTAATGGAATCATCTGTAACACAGACAACCACAGGCAGATATTTTTGCATAGTACTCGGTGACTGATAAAGGAAAATAAAAAACTATGGCAATACGTCTTTCAAGCATAAATACAAATTTATTATTATTCCTCTTGAATTTATTTTCCTAAACGTTATATGAATTTAGGTTTTCTATGGATGTGGCTGTACTGCAAACGTGTCCATTTACGTTATTAATAATATTCAAATGACGATAATGTATTGTGTAAGGTAGGTTTTCTACTCGCAGATATTCTGTATCACCATATAATTTGATTAAATTCAGTTTTCCTCATATGCCTCACATCTTTTCCCAACAATATTTCCTTCAGTTGCAAACAAGCCTTTACAATTGGTTTTAGGAGAAGCTATTTAGAAGTTAGAAATAATAGGCTAGAAATTAATAGGGTGATAGGAGGCAAAAGCTCATAATGGAAGTCAGTGCTAAGATAAAATTTTAAAAATGTCACTGTGCAGATGAGGAACCTACAGTAATTGTTTGTAACAATTATGAAGAAGATACTTACGAGAGAAACCTGTAAAGGGAAAAGATAATGTGGTGATTATGAAAGTAATCCCTTATACAATTAAAAACAGACGTGAGCTCAGATAAATAAAGGTACTGATCTGTATATTGTGTTGAAGGAGATTATTGAGCTAACGAAGATTAAATATCATATTAAAAGACAAATGCAATGGAAAAATATGAGACTAGATTTATTGTGCTGTATGAATGAAAGATGAAGTTCATTAGTGGAAAGACAATAGGCACAAAGCAGAGAAAATACAAACAATGGAAGGAACGACAAGCTAATGAATATAGAATAGAGAATGTTAGCTGCCGTAATGTATAAGGGTTACAAGTTTTTTTCAATGTAAGCCAACCTGTTGGTATCGATGTAAATGTTTAATTGTCTAAATTAAATAATTAGTGCCATCCATAAAATTCACTGTTGAAATTGAAAATAACAATGTCGTTCCTTTTCCTAGATGTATTTAATACATAGAGAATCTTTCCAATGAAATTCAGTATTTATAGAAAACTCACAAATGATTTTAACATATGTACATTTTTTTATTTCTGGCCACATCTCAATATTAAAATTTAAATATTTTCTTCTATGTTCTTACGTGTTTTGCGTATCACAAGTCCACAATATCTTGACCAAGAAATAGAATATATAAAAAAGAATGAAAAAGAAACCCATAAAAAAAGTCCTTAGCTTGCCTTACTTTCGTGGATTTGAAACCATAAAGTCAATATTTAAATCTTTAAATGCTAATGTTGTGTTCTCTACAACAATACCATTAAATGTATGCTAATTAAGAATTTTCTAGTAACAAATAACCACATAATTTACAAAATTCCTTGTAAGGATTGCTCGTCTTTTTATGTCGGTTAATCAAGCAAAGATTTAGATGTACGAATAAAGCAACATATGTCTTCAGTTAGAACAGCCCAGACTTCAAATGCACTATTTATCCATCTGAGCAAAAAAAAAAAATCATTGTATAAAATGGGTCGATAGGTCTGTAATTGCTAGGTCTGATGATTACTCATGCTGTAAGAAATTTACTGGAATCAGCAATTATACAAATCACTACTAAAAAAATAACTAAATCTTAATCTGGGATTGTACCATTTAGAACCATTTATTTGTAAAAATGCTCATGAATTAATAACTAAATAATTAGTCTCACATGTTTTTAGTTATTTTTTTTCTCTCCCTCTCTCTCATGCTCGCTATATTTATATCTTATGTTCGTTTCTTACTAATTGTCTGAACACTTTTCTAAATTCATGTTGTTCCTAATAAAAAAGTGTATTGTTTTTCAAATTGAATTGCCTTTGGCCAGTGTGTTTAACCGCACTGCTCTTAAATCCTTAATTTAGCCTTCGGGATTTGACTACATTTGTACTCTTTGGTCATATATGCCTGTTTGTTTTCAAAATGGATTGTTTTCTGACTAAATTACCTGTGACCACGTGTGGGTGGCTGCTTTGAATCTTTAATCTAGCTCATGGGCGTTTTTTCGTTTCTTTAAAGTGAATTGGACCTGTTGTTAATGCAGTAATGTCCATTTCTATATGCATACCTGTACTGGGTTTTTCATTTTTCTGATCAGTCTTGCCTATAGTAATGGGTCAATAAGACCGAAAGATCTCTGCAGTTCTCGTTTTTTTTCATTTTTCCTCCGTGCCATTACCTAGCTTACACATAGCATCACGTTTTATATGTTCTGTGGTCAAGTTCTTCATGCAATATATACAAATACATACATACATATATATATATATATATATATATATATATATATATATATATATATATATACTATATATGAGATTGTAGTCCACAAGGGAAAAGCAAACCTGAAATTCCATTCAGCTCAACAATTTTGGCCACCCTGGATAAGTTAGCAGGGTCGAGCACGACCTGAAGGGTGTTTCAAAAAACATGTTTTTTTCCCATAAATCACCGTCTATCTCAAATCTGGTTGTGATCGATCTGCAAGAGGATAGCAGAACACACACTACAATCATGTCAAAACTTGTGTTTGCCTTGCCTTTGGCTTTTCCCCTTTTCTGAGTAACAGTTTGTTTTGGACATGTGTGGGATACAAAGGCAAAGTTATCAAGTAGTGATCAAGTAGTGATTTTTCCTGTCTAACACTGGTTTTGCCATTTATTCCAATTTTGTTCGAATGCCTATTTCTCAGTTTTTGCTTTTTTTTTTTTGCATTTTTCATCAACAATGGCCAGCAGGCAGTATTCTCTGCGGATGGATGTCATCAACTTACTTCTAATGGAATTATAAAGTGATTTTGATGATAATTTAGAGGTTGCTGACAACTTTATATGGCAAGAAGCCAAGTTTGGTAACGAGAGTTGGACATAAGGGGAATGACCTTGAAATTATTAGACACAAGAGGGGGAGAGAGGGGGAGAAGGGGGGAGAGAAGGGGTGGGGTGGGCTTCTGCCTTTTCTGGTAACAGATTACATGAGCTTATGTCAATAAATCATGACACACTGTAGAGAGTGAGAAAGAGAGAGAGAAAGAGGGAGACAGACAGAGAGAGAGAGAGAGAGAGAGAGAGAGAGAGAGAGAGAGAGAGAGAATAACATTTCTTATATGAGAGTAAGTTACATATTAGGTGCCAGATCTTTTTACATAATTCCATTCTAGTATAATATGAGATTATTCTATAATACAATTAACCTTTTCCTATTTAATTTAGGTACCAAAATAATTCGTGAAATGTTTGACAATTTTTTTTGGCCAAAAAACATAAACTTTTTTTCTTCTGTTTTTTTTATTTTGACCTCTATTTGTCCACACCTTTTCTGGCAGTCACATATTATAAATAGTAGTTTTAGGAAGGATTCCTCAATTTTTTGTGTATATATAGCATATTTTATATTTTTTAAAAATATTTTTTGTAAATTATTGTTTGAGCCAGAGAGAGCAGAGAGAGAGAGAATAACATTTCTGATATATCAGTAACCTTTTTTCTCTTTTTTTATTTTTTTTTTTACCTCTATTTGTCCGACACCTTTTCTGGCAGTCACATATTATAAATAGTAGTTTTACGAAGGATTCCCTAAATGTTTGTGTATATATAGCATAATTTATATTTTTTGTAAATATTTTTGTAAATTATTGTTTGAGACAGACAGAGAGAGAGAGAGAGAGAGAGAGAGAGAGAGAGAGAGAGAGAGAGAGAGAGAATTACATTTCTGATATAACTGTAAATTACATCTTAGTGCAGATCTTTTTACATAATTCCATTTTAGGATAATATGAGTTTATTCTATAAAAAAAATTTGCCACTTCCTATTTCATTTAGGTAAAAAAAAATTAGTAAAATCTTGTCTTTTCTTGGCCAAAAAAACTTAACCTTTTTTTCTTGTTTCAGATTTTGACCTCTATGGTCCGACACCTTTTCTGGCAATCACATATTGTAAAGAATAGTTTTAGGAAGGATTCTCTCAATTTATGTGTGTATATAGCGTGTTTTGTATTTTTTTAATATTTTCGTAAATTATTTTTTTTATACACTTATTTTTTAAATATATTTGTAATAAATATTTAATTTGTAGATGGGTATGATTTATCTTCTCAGTAGTGTTCGGCCATGGTGAAATTGATTTTAGAGATTAAAATGTGCAGCATAGCTGCGGTTTTTGAATTTTCACAAATTTTTCTGGCCGTTTGGGTCGAGCTCGACCCCACAAACCTTTAATGGGCCACCAAAATAGCAATACCTGTCCAGGGTACCTAGCACACACAGTTTTACAGTACATTCAAAAGTAAAATATAAGAAACAAAAAAATATAAATTAGCAGTTAGATAAACATTGGCCATTGAAATACAGGAAAGTCAGTTACTGTAACAACCTATTTAAAATTATTCAAAATCACTTCATAGGTTAAAAGTAAAAATATCTGTTAAAACAATTCATCGTTAAATTTAAATATGATCTTAGTGAAAGGACAACTTTGCTTAGTTTGCAACCCTATGGCAAAGGTAGCAGCTCAACAAAGTCACCTTATACCACCACAATCAAGCATAACACATATATATATTGAAACAATCCTCCTTTTTAAATTATTTATAATCAAATCAATGGTTTGTGGAGGTCGCAATGAGCTGTCGTGAGGGAAGGTTCTGACTGCTGCTCCGCCCATAATCTTGTTTGGTTTTCAGCTGTAACCCTAGTTCGCAAGTTATCAAGTTACTTATAATTGAGTGCCCAACAGGGCATTCAAGATCCTAAATGGTTGACATGATGACGACGTTAACAACAAGGATAAGCACTTTTTGCATATCATTCTTAAATGATAAGATGTACAGTTCAGATATATTGCCCAAAATATGTCGCGATGTAATGGAGATTCCAGATGATGAGGTTTACGGCATTTGTGTCACTGAAAATCAAAGTGTCTGATGAAAGTTAAGTCCCAATCATTTTTAGATTCCCTGATGGAAAGGCATGATGAGAGCTAATCAAGTACAATAGCGGTGAAGTGAAGATAAAAAATGTGTCCAAGGCAGTCACTTACGTTAAGATTAGGAGTGTACCTTTCGAAATGCAGTCTTCAGTACTTGTAAACGTTTTCTCTTCTAAGGAAAGGTGAAAAATGTTTGTGAGAATATTCTTGGATTTGGTCATTCCAGTTTTGCTCTGAGCGGGAACAGAACGATTTTCATGGAACTAGAAAAACACATCCCTTCCTATATTTATATAAGATGTCAGACATATAATGTCCTATATAGTGAGCAGTCTTGTGCGGTGGAGGTGAATACTTGGGGTAAATTGAGAACCATGATTTCTGATACGAATGCAGGTGGGAGGGTGGTTGATCATGGTGATTATCAAAAGATGGACAGGAAACAGGTTAATCTACGTAAGTCAGAAAAAAGGAGGTTTTACAGAATCACGTAATTACTGCAGAAATTCATCGACAAGAAAAAGACGTGATTGATATTGAAAACCAGGAAGCTGATAATAGTGATGATATAAATGCTATTTTTGAGGAACCCGTGATGATGGATATAGTACATGAGGGTGTCAGAGGTGATGGTGTGGGGAAACGTATAAGTAATGACGTAGTGGCTAATAATGAATCAACAGCGAACGCTGATGGCCCTGAAATTGTTAAAAGGGTTGACAGCGGAGCGACACTCAGTGGATAGTTTCGGAAGGAGGCATTGAATATGAAGACATTTTACCTATAAAAAAGGTGATGGTAATTGAATATGCACGCAGTAGGTTTAAATACAGGTGGTTAAGAAACTCAACCTTCACAGAATGTATTGCCAAAAGTGAGCGTCGTTAAGAGTAACTTGGTTGACGAGTATTTGTTAGAAGCATGAAAATAAACAGAACTTATCCTCCGAAGCATCTGTGATGGATGAATTGAAGTGTGTGGATGGAAATAATTGAATTAATATAAAAGGGAGTGACGACGAGAGAGAAGAAAATATGCAAGTAGGAGGTTTTGCTATAAGTGAAAATAAGGGTAAAAATATGAGAAATTAAAACAGTCCTCGTAAAGGGTACCATAAGAGAAAGGTGAGTCCCAGTGCTAGAAGGATAAAGAAGCAGTTAATTTAACATTTTTCTGAAATGAACATTAAAATTGCTACAGTAAATATTAATGGATTAAATAATACTCAGTAGAATAGACATTTTTTCTCTTTCAGGAACATAATATTAAGACTATACAATCACTAGACTCTCTATCTTTAGATTTTGAAATTTTTCTTAATGCCCCAGTTACGTTCAAAGGTGGTACTGGTATATTGATTAAAAAGTCTATGCAGTATTCAGTCCTTAGTGAAGAAAAGGATGCTGAAGGCAAGATACTTTCTTTGCAAATATGTATTGGTTAGAGTTTATTGCACATCCTGAATGTATATGCACCTTCTGGATCGACAAAGAAAGGTAATACGGAAAATCTGATATTAAGGGGTGAATTCAAATGTATTACTATTGAAAGAGATTGTTCTAACGTAACTCCTATCTTATGTCTTCAAGTCTTAAAGACCTGTGTAAGGGATATTAAATCGATAAAATTGGCTATTAATCTCGACATTAAGATGGAGGCCTGAATAAAAATGGACTTAAGTTATTGGCTGGTTTCCTATAGATACTGAATTTACATTAGAATGGTTTTCTGTGCGTTAAAACATCTACGAAAGGGAGGTAATTGTCTTTTTATAATTCTAAAGTAAACTTGATGGTGCCAGGTTGTTAAAATTAGAGAGTAAAAAGTGAATTACTCTTTTCCTCTCAAAGAGATTCGTTAATTTTGATGTAGTTCTCAGTTTACTTAAAGACCCTATAGATTTTATTTTAGAGAATCTTAGTAACGAACTAACCCAACATGAATAACCTCTACCGGTGAGTCATATTATTTTACTCACTAGGTTTTGCATTTATGATTATAAATTTATATTCAATGGTGAATTTTACCAACAAATATTTGGTATGGCAATGGGCAATCCTTTATCACCACTCGTCTCAAACTTGCATATGGAGATCTTTGAAAAAGGATATTTACCTAATATTCATTTTCCTTTAAAGCGGTATAGATATGTTGACGATATTTTTGCCTGCTGGTATTGATATAAATGGTTTACTCTCTAATTTGAACAACCTGGCCCCATCAAGTTTACTTTTAGAATTATAAAAAGACAATTACCTCCCTTTCGTAGATGTTTTAACACACAGAAAACCATTCTAATGTAAATTCAGTATCTATAGGAAACTAGCCAATAACTTAAGTCCATTTTCATTCAGGCCTCCATCATAATATCGAGATTAATTGCCAATTTTATCGATTTAATATATATATATATATATATATATATATATATATATATATATATATATATAGATATATATATATATAGATATAAATATATATCTATATATATATATATATATATATATATATATATATATATATATATATATCTATATATATATATATATATATATATATATATATATATATATATATATATATATATATATATATATAGATATATATATATATATATATATATATATATATATATATATATATATATATATATATATATATATATATATATATATATATCTATATATCTATATATATATATATATATATATATATATATATATATATATATATATATATATATATATATCTATATCTATATATATATATATATATATATAATATATATATATATATATATATATATATATATATATATATATATATATATATATATATATATATATATATATATATATATATATATATATATATATATAGATATAGATATATATATATATATATATATATACTATATATATATATATATATATATATATATATATATATATATAAGATATGATATAGATATATTATATATATATATATATATATATATATATATATATATATATATATATATATATATAATATTATTATTATTATAGCATATACTCGCCGCTCGTCTCTTTGCTTACTTACAATAGGGTTTAATCCAATGCTAACGGGAGCTAGCCAGATCCTTGATTAGAGAAGCAAGAGGGCACTTTTTATGGCGTGCCATTCGCCAAAGGTTCAGGTAGAGTTACACTAGCCACTGGGTAGTACTTACTGCCGGGAACGGTAACCCCCAGTCTTTAATCCCTTACAGCACCTATCTCCAACTTTCGTGAGTTTTAGTATTGCTTCTAGAATGTTCTTTCAGACGGTTAGGAAATGTGAGAACGCGGGAATAATTGGCGCCTTTCCTGACGAAGAATCAACAGTCTCTCAGTCTTCATCAGACAAGCATCAGGTTGCGCCGAGTGCCCAAGCATACCCTTGTTCCACGGCACTATCTCTGAACTGGAACACTGCTCAGTCCATAAGTGGCCAAGTGGAATCTAAAAGGAAGCCATTTAGCTCATCGAGCCTTAATTACATCTATCACCTGCCGTTCTAAATAACGTAAGTATATATATATATATATATATATATATATATTATATATATATATATATATATATATATATATATATATATATATATATATATATATATATATATATATATATATATATATATATATATATATATATATATGTGTGTGTGTGTGTGTGTGTGTGTGTGTGTGTGTGTGGGTGTGCTGTGCGTGCGTGTCTGTATGTGTGGGTGGGAAGGGGGGCGGCGGCTTGCATACGCGTGTTTTCACTAATCCATAAAAATAACTATATAATAAGTAATGAAAACAAATCTCCAAAGATTTGGCAATTCCGCGAACATCCATCTCCGAAACCGGGCATAGTAGAAGTATTATTACAATATCCAGTTAGATTTCGTTGGAATTATCAGACGACCTGCAATGAATGTCATTATACCCAAAAGGCCACAGCTGTCGGTTTGTTGATCTTCCTTAATGAGCTTCCAAGACTTCATTAGGAAAGAGTTACTTTTTCTCTTCTAGACAATATTAGTTCGCTTTTCCTCTCTCACTCTTTTTAAAACTTAGTTTTTAAGTTTTTGTGAATTATGGGTTTTACAAGTTATCTGAGACCAAAGTCGGTCCATTTGTTTTGGAATTATCGGTGCACTGGTTCATTTGTACATTTAAGATTGTTTTACGCAGTAAACAGGAAAGTAAATGTTGGAATAGCAACAAGAATTAGTTTTCAGATGAAGTCAGTTTTCACTTATTTCCTAATAGATAAGTTTTTCCAGTGTTAAATCTTTTATAGTCGCTAACCTTTATGTTATGGGATAGTAGAATCATGTCCCTTTTCACCAGAGCTGCAGTCCACGACGATTGACTACAACCTCTCCGGTGTCTAACGGTTTGAATAAACAGATCATAAATGGATTTTTAAGAATAGATTAAGATGGCTTCCCATCACCCGTGCTCGGTCTGGGTATCTACAATAAATAGATATTCACTGCGTGAAAATTATAAAAGTGCTATGGTGAGCAGATTTTATTCGTGCAGATGAATCTCTCCTGAGGTTGATTCTTACGCACATGCATACTTTCATATTTGCAATAACCATTATGATGAAATGACTGGTGATATAAAAACAATTATTTAGGATTTATATTTTAGTGATTAAATTCTAAACATATTTTATGTAATTATCAATTTTTAATGCGATTTTATGGTAAATAGGTCTGGGTTTGTATTGGTATATGTTATTTCATAACGAAGAACTTGTGTTTCTTACTTTGTATGTGCAGTTCAATGTATCACTAACTAGCAATATAATATATATATATATATATATATATATATATATTATATATATATATATATATATATATATATATAGATAGATAGATAGATAGATAGATAATTAATCCCACTTGTCTTTCCTTTATTTAGATACTTGTTATATTTTAGTCTCAGGAGATCTTTGTTTTCTTGACTATCTTTCAAGCAATAATGTGACAGCTCCGCTAATGTTTTGAGAGGGAGTGTGGGATATGTTTACCTTCATCAGATGGTGAATGTTTAAACGAAAATTATTTCCATGCAGATTTTTGTTTTTAAGTAAGAAAAAATACAAAGGGAAATAGCCGACACTTTCTGCTTTTAGTAAAATGAAATAATTAAATTACACAAAAGAGTGAAAAGTAAAATGCGACTGGGTCAGTAGGAAGAAAAAACTTTTAATGAATCGTCTGAAATGCAGGGAATCATCAGGAGATAAAATGCTCTAACTTCAAACACATATTAAACAAAGAAAATCTATAGCGAAAAAAGAGATATACAATCGATAGGGAAAGGAAATACCACATTGGCCAAATAAAGATGAACAGCTGAAAAAACCAATAAATTATTAGTCACAGACTAAAATGAACAAAGGGGGCATTAGAAGAAATGGACAAAACAAGGGAGGAAAAGTCTTATTAAAGAACAAGGTAGGGCAGCATGTCACTTTAATCAGGAAAAGGAAAAATGATGTGTACTTACTTTTGAGCCCAATTGTGGCTTGTCTTTTTGTATTTTAAACCCTTCATTTCAGAGATGTCCTTTTCCATATGACCTTTTGATTTATGTCATTTTGATTTATTTGCAAATTGATTTATGTGGGATTTCTTTTTCTCTGTCTCTCCCCAGATGATTTCTGGCGGTGGGAACTTATCTGAAAATGGGAACTTAACTAATAGTTCAGTGGTTATGGTGTGGGGAGACTGACTTTTCTAGTTATCCGTTTTTGACGAAAGTAATGTTAGTTATTAGTTATTGTAGATAAAGGGTGGACGGGTTTAGTTCGATCCCAAGGATTATTTGAGTTATTTGGATTTTGAATATTGTCTTATTCAGCTAAACCTTTGTTAAGAACCTGATTTATTTGGTTAATCCTTTTGTTCTTAAATAAATGTATTTTTGTGTTCACGAGTCTGATTTAGTTACCTTAGGTATTTGAGTGGATTTATTGAGAGAGAGAGAGAGAGAGAGAGAGAGAGAGAGAGAGAGAGAGAGAGAGAGAGAGAGAGAGAGAGAGAGAGAATGTCACCCCAGTGCCTTGTTGCTATAAGTTCATTGCTATCAACATATATTTTTTTCCTTTTAAAACTATGCCGAGGGTAGAACCTCGGTAACATATATATATTCTTATATGCTGTTACTTTCGTAATGCATATCATCCTCTCTGTAACTGTATGAATTGTTGTATAATTTCTTTGCAATATTTTCAGATTCCTTATTTAGTTTAAAGTTTATGTTCTGATGATGTATCTTCAGATTTCGCATAACATAATTTAATAGTTAAGATAACGTAGAATGTGAGAAGAAAAAGAATTAGCATTGTCTGTTCGAAGTAGGGAGATATATGTCACCAGTTGTGGCCGCGTGGTTGCAATTTTTTTTTTTTTTTTTTTTTTTTTTAAAACATGCTATGTTCATGTCTTGTTTCCCACTTTGCCGAGTAATCACATGGAAGGATTGCATAATATATCACAAGTATAAAATGTTTCACATAAGTCTGAAACCTTTCATTTCATATAAGAGAATTTGTTGACTCGTATGTAGCTTAAATCTCAAAATGGAAAGTTTGTGACGTCATTCAAGGAAATGACGAAACTTAATCTAATTCGAGATAGTTTTATAATGATATCTTTTACTTTAAAATATAGGCCTTTTATCGTTTAAAATCATGTAAAAATAAATGTCGATTTATGATTGTAATCTCATTTTCTTTCCAATTACTGTTTTGAAAAAGAATTTTTACGATACTAGCTGAACTTCGGATCCAAAACGATTGGAGGCCGTCAGGGCCTTTATGTCTCACCCATTTAAGGGAGAGAGAGAGAGAGCTCATTACGGACTTTGAACTCCTGGCGTGCAGAGATCATCTCTCTCTCTCTCTCTCTCTCTCTCTCTCTCTCTCTCTCTCCCGCACCATTTTTGATTTCATACTACCATAAAATTTTTATACTTAGTGATTGATCACTCGTAAATTTTAGATTTCGTGTTTC
>NC_061097.1:6832998-6835498 GCF_015104395.2 Macrobrachium nipponense | reverse complement strand
GAGACTTGATACTCATCATTATTCATAACATTATTATCTTTTAATATTTCGGAAACGTTTTAATGCGATCCTCAATCTTAAAAGTAGTCGAAAAATCAAAACTCCGTAGTTTAAAGAATTTTTAATTGTCATTTAAAATGTTTTCCACTTTTTCAATATATTCACTTTCATTTAGAATAACAGAAAACAGTACCTTTGCCAGGTCTGGTAATATGCAGATCCTTGTTATTTGCCAGTCCATTGCGTTGTTAACGAGTTAAAAGTCTTTTGGGCTAATACCTGCATTTATGTACGAAGGCTCATTACACGGCTGTTGAACTGTAGGATTTTTAATCTAAATAAAAGCAATTCTAACGCGCCATAAAACTGGTTATATGAGGGTTTACAGCAGGGTAGGCAAAACTCAAGTCCATATGACAGTAGAAATTCCCCCATTTTTTATAGAGAATAATGTAGACATTGAAAATAATTTTGTCATTAAAATTAGGAAGAGAAATGCCCAGTTTACCAAGTTTTCTCTCGTGAGTGCTCTGGACAATTGAAGCATATTCATTTATACTTTTACAAAACAAATATTTAAAGATAAAGCAGTCAACAAATGATAACTTATTAATCACAGCCCCATACAACATTTTTTTTAAAGTTTATTTACCTTTTTTATTCTTATAATTAATTTCCCGTCCACGAGTTTCCTTGTAGCCTCGTCATAAAAATTAGCTTAAATTTAACAAAGTTGAGTACAATGTTATTTAGGTAGCAGTACTTTTCGGGATCTTCTTGTTATCTTTTTTAATGATCGGTATGTGGTTAGGAGGTCAGCACCATATCTGCTACGAATGAATGTGTGAAAGTTTTGGTGCCATAGAAGTCTTACGCGAAGGAGAAACAGAAGGACGAACAGCAAATGGGAAGCAGCCATAGTGGGTAGGAGATCAGAAGCTGGTGTTTTAGCAAACACAGTCATACCACGGAAGTCCAATATTATATGTTAAAAAAAACTATAAATGTATATTTTCTAAATAAACATAAAAAAATACAGAACAGGAGGCAGGTAGTTGCTAAAAAATTCATCAAACAATCGAAGTCGGAGAAAGACAGGCCTTTCGAAATTAAATGGCTTTATTGTGATTGCCGACGTTTCTGGACCACACGTCCCATTTTCAAGGCTAAAAAGAATAAAAAAATACATTTATTGAAATGACTCAGACAAAATACGAAAATAAATAATTACAATTGTCATAAAATGATTAAAACAGAATAGAAGACCTACCTATATTTCAAGGAGAAAGAATGTCGAGTGATAACGATGGGCAAGTTGGGGTTCAAGGAGCACTCGCGACAGGTATGGAGGCGTGGCAGAGGACTGGGAGTTTAATTGCGGAACAATCTGTTTAATAAACAACAATTCCAGCACCGTTAGAAGTTGGCCATTCGAGGCTACACCCAATATATCAAAATCATCATATTTTAGTTCATGTTTGCATTTAATCACGTCGTCATGTATATTGGAGAATCCCGGGTTCGATTGCTTAACCCTTGTCCTTTAGCTAACACTACGATGAGAATCTATTCTCACCTTCACATCTTCCGTGTGCAACCGACAAAGGTCCCAAGGTCACATCTGGGCAAGTGAATTTGTACGTACATTACTCGGGGGGTCATTCGTGGGCTTAGCTGTTCATTGGTATAAGTTTTTAATTAATGGCCTGAATATGGCGATTGATGATTTTATAATTCTTCACAAAAAGGGTTTTTATATATCAGTGGAAGACTGGCAAAAAATAGCAGTTTTGGAACAGTAGGTACAGCGAATTTTGGTCTAGAAACCTTGTTTAAAAATTGATTAACGTTCATAAAAAAAAAAAAAAAAAAAAAAAAAACAAAAAAAAAAAAAAAAAAAAAAAAAAAAAAAAAAAAAAAAAAACAAAAAAAAAAAAAAAAAAAAAAAAAAAAAAAAAAAAAAAAAAAAAAAAAAAAAAAAAAACTTAAATAGGAAGCAGTATCAACGAAATCACATATATTATTATCTCATGGAAAAGAGAGCAAGTTAGGATTTAATCTAAATGCTGTGTGTAATGAGGTCGACAATGAATATAACTTAAAATTTAAAAAAAGTTACATCCCAGATCCGTAAATGTTTTTTTTTTTTTTTTTTTTTTTTTTTTTTTTTTTTTTTTTTTTGTTAAAAAAATATTGGTACTAAAACGATCATTAATCCTAAACACTGCAATGTCTAAAAAGGATAGTAAGTTGTTATTTTCGTATTCAGTGGTAAACTTGATAGTTTGATGTATACCATTAACATAATTTATAAACTATCCGAAAAGCAAAAGGGTATCATCAACATACCTTCAGTAAAACAATAGCTGCCAAAATATAGTTGTTATTTTGAAAAATAAATTAGAATCACAAAGGATGTATATTAAATGCAGATATACAAGCAATATTTCCAGGTATGTAACTAAAGAATTTTTAAACCATACGTTTATATTAATTTTGT
>NC_061097.1:6817998-6827998 GCF_015104395.2 Macrobrachium nipponense | reverse complement strand
TTGAAATTATTTCCCCAGATATCTTAGTCATGGCCATCCGCTGGGGTTGCATCAATGTCGGGCACAGGAACAGGCCTGGACAGAGGCAATTTGGACCAGATTGAAGATATAAGAAGAGGACACAATAGGCGTGCATCCTTAGAATTATTCCAGCTGTACCAGCATTCACGCCTCCCCTTTGCTCTTCCTCTCCTCTGGAGATCACCGCATGTTCCATTATTTCCAAGCGCAGCCCCATCTCCATCGGTTCCACTATTCGGATTTAGTCAAGACCAACTCTGCCAAGCAGGTGCTGTAATGGGGTAATTTCAAGTGCAGTTACCATTTTGGGCTCTTGTCTGTACTTCCTTTTCGTTTTTCAAAGCGGTTTTTCCCCTTGTTGGTTCAGCATCACATTCACTATTTCGGGCACTTTAATGCAGTCCCCCCCATAACTTCTTTCCATGCTGTAAATAATTCTCCTTCTGTTGTTACTAGTGATATTAAATCTAATTGTGATATTCCCATTTAGACTAGAGTCTGCTACAACGGGAACAACGTTTGTTGTTTCAGCCTAATTATCACTTAATTAATAAAGCAACGCGGTAGTATTCTTTTCTGTGAAAGCCGCAGCAATTCTATATCCCTGTGACTGGACCTGGATTTGAAATAGTAAGAGATTATCGTATAACGCTTCCCCACGTGTCTATTCCCTTACTATTGATCTTGATAAGCAATCTATTTGCAGATGCAAATATTGCTTACCTAGCTGTGAAAATCTGGAACCTTTGTAAATGACGCCAGGAACCAATAATTGCGAGTCTCTGCAACTTAAGGTGTAAATTGCTTATTCATATAATTTGGTGTAAATGTACTTAGCTAAGCCAGTTTTCTAGAGTTTTTATGTCTCTCTTCCCGCCATCCATAGTGTTTTCGTTATGATTCTATTCTCTAACAGTGCCTTTTAGGAGTTTCAGTATGTAGCTACCTCTTTTTTCAGACACGAGAAGCAGAAATCGTAATAGTTGGTCACCTTGTCCCAGAATCTTGTTAAATAAGGCAAAAATTCCTCACAATAACAATTATCAACCGGTAGCGATTACTAAAAAACTGATATCATGAGAGAAAATGAACCTGAATTCTGAGCATGTAACGAGCTCCGTTCTAGGTAAAGAGTAATTTTGTATCTGACTAAGTATTCTAGTTAGGGGTGAACAAAATCTGACTACCATTAGAGTAGCAATGCGAAGAATCTTAGGTCATGTGCATACCAATATTATCCTGGAGAGAGAGAGAAGGTCATACACCAACCTTAGTCCTTTTTTTATGTCCTGTTGTATGGAGCACATAGGGAGTGCTATAAATACAAAACAAAACCAGTGCCATATTTCATTATTTGAGTGTAACTCATCGAATCTTGTGTTTTAAAGAGAGTTCATTAGTTAGGCGAGTATGAGAATCTGTGCTGCATTCATTGTTGTCTGAGGGCATCTCTCTCTCTCTCTCTCTCTCTCTCTCTCTCTCTCTCCTCTCTCTCTCTCTCTTGCGGTAAAACCACGTGTCTAGGCAGGATAGGAAAAAAAAAAATCCTTTGTATAGGAATTGTTCCTGGAGGAATCCTGGCAACGTGGCTTTAATCGAGTCCTATTGATTTGTCTCCTTTTTCATGAAAAAAAAGTAAATTCATTCAAGTCTTGAAATAACAAGTAAAGCACGCTACTCCTGGCTTTACAGGCACAAGGTGGCTAAAAAGCACATGCACTTGTTTGTTGTTTTTTTCCATTTTGTTCTCTCATTCATTGCCACATGCAAGACCCACCCTGACCCCTCCATCCCAACCCCCACCTGTCTAGCCATGAACATGCGCGAGACCAGATTCTCCAGAAATTTAAATTTGCGACTGGTAGGCTTTTAGTTTCATGTGGAAGAAAAAATCTATAGTTTTAGGTACTGAAGAAAAAAACTTTTACTCAAGAGTATACCGGAGTTTGCCTTGTGCTATATCAGCATCTTAGGCAATTTCGTGAACTTGGTGTAATGCATTTGCACACTTCCCTTAATCAACATTGGCTCCGACGCTATCTATAACATAACCCAATAAGGAATTCTAAGCAACCCAGGTGAGCGTCGAAGGTAAGATATAAGACCAAGGATATGGATTGGTAAACTTTCTTTTCTTTTCATCCTCGAGACTAGTAGTTCTATATACATTTTTATTTACCAACTGCAATTTTCCAGACCATTTCTGTCGAGTTTTCTGCACTTGCGTGAGACCTCTCACAGTTTGTTCAACAGTTATTACCACACCATTTGCGCAGAGTTTTCCACTGTCACATGAGGCCAATTATAATTTATTCCAGTGCTATTTACAGACCCTTTGCGTTGAGTTACTCCTCACCTGAGTGTTTCATTCAGTCTATTGGGCTACCATTCCCACAATACTTCTGTGAATTTTCCGTACTACTTGGAGGACATTTATAGCCTTTTGGCTGTCATCTTTTCCACTTTTGTGCATATTCCAGCCATAGGATAGGGCTCCCTGCTATTTCTATGGTATTGCATTGAATTCTCCAAATAACCATGGAGATACTTGCAATCTTGTAACTATCATCCATCTTATTATTCCAGGCTAGTGCCCATGTGCATGTACCAAGATTCCCAGGCTAGTACTACTAGCGTTTTACCCCTTAGAAAATGGCCAGAAACACAGCACTGGAAGATGTTAAGGCCTTCACCGAAGCCTGGAAAGAACTGGGACTGGAGGGTACAAAACTGATCAATTGGGTGTGTGACAAGAAGAGGGAAGTAGCCAAAGAGAGAGCCAAAGAGAGAAGAGAGGCTGCAGAGAGAGAAGACCAAGAGATAAGGGAAGCTGCTGAGAGACAATCCCTAAGGAGAGACAAGCCACAGAAAGAGCACATCAACTGTCTATGGCAGCCAAGAGTGTAACCCTGGTTCCCCAAAGTGCGATGCCCCCTGCACCCCGTCCTTCACACTACCTCCTCCTTGGCAAGCATCTCACTGATAAAGGGCGTACTACATTGCAGGCCCTCCCCCTCAAAGAGTGACAGGACCTCGCTCTCATCTCAGAGACAATTCTTGGGGCCTATGAGCTGACACCAGACAGGTGGAGGCAGAAGTGGAGGAGCATGTACGATGAGGCTAACCAAACCTGGACAGAGGGGGTGACCAAGAAGACACCAGCACTCCAGAGGTGTACAAAGGCCTCCAACACAACATCTGTTGAGGAGGTCTTAGAAATCTTCCAACTGGAGGACATCATGTCCTACGCTCCTTTTGTTCTTGCCACTCGCTTGGTTGACAAGGCCCTTAAAAACATTTTGGAGTGCTGTAAGTGAGTGGATGCCTACAACACCCACCAACTGCTGCAGAGTTCCTCAAAGAAAAAGATTTCCTTGGCTCTCCCTCTCCCTCCTCTTGCCACCTCTCACCTACCCAGTGGCCCAATAACCCTCCACAGAATCCTGCGGGCATTGCAATTAACAACGGCAATCCATGGAGAAGTACCTCTCTAAAGCCAATCCTTTGCAGCAGGCTCCTGCTAATCTTCAGAATAACAGGAATAAAGGACATTGGTCCTGTAACACCAGGCCAAGGCAAGATTTCAGCCAGAGTGATTGTGACTCATGCAGAGTGCATGAGTACACTGCTTTAAGGTCTGGATGCCCCAAGAAAGCTAATGTTACTGCCCTTGCAATGGTAGTGACGAATCCTTCAGCTCTAGGCCATCCAGCTCAGTGGTCTATATTTCTTGCACCTTCCAGAGGTCGCTATCCTGCCCATCAAGTCAAAGAATTTGATGACACTGGTATGCAGATATCCATCATTCTAGAGGATGAAATTCCCTATGGAGCTTGGGTTGATAGGCATTAATTCGTCACAATGGAGAGCCCCAACCATGTTAAAATGTTCTTGACTACTGTCCAGTTAAGAGTCACATGACCTCACCACTATAAGATATGTATTATCAGTGTAGCTATCTATATTGCAGGAGGTTATAACGTCTTGCTAAGGCAAGATTTTAAGTTTCTTCCTGCCCTTACATAGCTCCAGGGCAACTCTATGGTCCTCTAAGATCTAAATACCTCTGCACAGCCAGTGCCACTTGAAGATACCAGGCAGTGACATGATCTGCCAATCACGTTTGAATCCTATAACTATGCCAGTAACAGCCTCAGTACCAGTGCCTAGACAAGACTCGTGTCTTCCTCATGGTGCTCCCAGTTCAGATTGCTGTTCCTCCTCCACCTTGGTGCTGTTACCAATGTCACCAGTCAAGGAGGAGCCAATTCCAATGCACACATGACCATAGTGGATGCTCCATAGTGGATGCTAATCCTCAGAATAACAGGAATAAAGGACATTGGTCCTGTAACACCAGGCCAAGGCAAGATTTCAGCAAGAGTGATTGTGACTCATGCAGAGTGCATGAGAACACCGCTTTAAAGCTACTGTTACTGCCCTTGCAATGGTAGTGATGAATCCTTCAGCTCTAGGCCATCCAGCTCAGTGGTCTATATTTCTTGCACCTTCCAGCGGTCGCTATCCTGCCCATCAAGTCCATGCATTTGATGACACTGGTATGCAGATATCCATTATTCTAGAGGATAAAATTCCCTATGGAGCTTGGGTTGATAGGCACTAATTCGTCACAATGGAGAGCCTCAACCATGTTAAAATGTTCTTGACTACTGTCCAGTTAAGAGTCACATGACCTCACCACTATAAGATATGTGTTATCACTGTAGCTATCTATATTGCAGGAGGTTATAACGTCTTGCTAAGGCAAGATTATAAGTCTCCTCCTGCCCTTACATAGCTCCAGGGCAACTATATTGTCCTCTAAGATCTAAATACCTCTGCACAGCCAGTGCCACTTGAAGATACCAGGCAGTGACATGATCTGCCAATCATGGACGTTAAGCCAAGTTCGAATCCTATAACTATGCCAGGAACAGCCTCAGTACCAGTGCCTAGACAAGACTCGTGTCTTCCTCATGGTGCTCCCAGTTCAGGTTGCTGTTCCTCCTCCACCTTGGTGCTGTTACCAATGTCACCAGTCGAGGAAGAACCAATTCCAATACACACATGACCATAGTGGATGCTCCACCAACAGTGATCACCTCCTCCTCTCCCCTCTATCAGCAGCTAACCCATCACAGAGTAAGGACTCTGCTGAATCCAATTTGGCTGAAGAACTCAAGGGATTGAGCCAAGCAGCATTAGGCACAGGGATGAGTACCAGTACAACAGCTATCGCAGCAGCTGGAGCCAATGCTGCTCATGCATCTTCAACCCACTTGAATCTCTCAAGGCCCCTATAGCATCCTAAAACCTACCTTGGAGAGGTTGAAAGAAGAAAGGAAAATGGCGTTGAGGTTTCCAGAATATCTAAGAGTCGATAGCCTCTCTCCGCACAGTGCCACATTCTTATAGAGAATTCTTGCCCTCTCCATCTAGAGGAGAGTGCCTGGTTCTGCTACTTGTACTTCTTTCTTATTCTTTTGTAACTGCTTCTATTTTGTGTTTCCTATACCTTCTCCTTTTTCGTCTCCTTTCCTGTTCCTCAGTCTTTAAACATCTATTCCCATTGTAACCTTTGCTTAGGCAGAGCCCCATCCATCAGCAATTCTGTCCATATAAGTTAGTGCTTAGTTAAAAACTACTATAAGGGGATATGTAGTTTTCAAAGATATTCCCCTTCAAGTTCATAAGTTTCCTATAAAAGTGCCACAATTAGCATAATGCCATACTCTAGACACTTAACATCCCATGCGCCTAGAATTATTTAGACAGAAAAAATGCTATACATTTAGCTTAGCCCACTAAGGCACTATAAGCTAAAGCATGGCTCGTTTATATATTGTTTGTTTTGATTTGATTGTTTGATTTAATATTCCTCCATAATCTCTATATTCTGGGTAATTGTCAATCTTCTCTGATGAGCTCTATGCTTTGTGTAATTTTGTTTCTCCTTAAAGGAGAATTACTATTCCTTGAGTCTATTCCTTTTGATTTTCACTAATAATCTCTAAGGGGCTATTCATATACTGATTAGTGACTGTAAAGATTATCCCCATCATGGCAAATAATAGCATGTGTGGCCTTAAAATTAAGCTCTAAGTATTATGCATGGTAGAATTAAGCATACTATTAATGCTGTAGGTTAATGTAATGTGAAAAGTAATTGCTGTTAATAGTATTTCACAGTCTTTCCTAGAGTGACATTCCATTTTAAGAGTAATGAGCTTTAGACTTTTTTGCTATAAGTTATATATAAGGTGTTAGTTATTAGTCACTTTAGTTATGTCACACCCTGTTCTTTAATTTTCTTAATCTGTTTTCAAGAATTAAATCATTTAACTTCTCTTCATGCAGTGTTGAAATGTGAAGATTATTATCCTTAGAGGTTTATTTTGTTTATATCATGAGACCACTCAAAGCAGTATGGAAGGTATAGATATTTGCATAGTCATTTCTCCTTGTTTCTAGCTTGTCATGGCCATTCTAAACCATGAAGGTTAGAATGCCCTCTATAATGGTGAGGTGTTCAGGATATAAGCCAGAACCAAGAAAAAAATAACTTCTTTTGGAAGTAAATTCAGACGTGTATAAGTTGCCCTTCCTCACCAGCCCTACTGTTTCCTTTGAGTAGCTTGTGTTTCACCTTCTGTCTCTCCCAACTTGATGACCTTGAAACTATTTCCACAGTTATCTTAGTCATAGCCCCCTGCCAGTACCAAGCCCATGTTGGACCTTAGACAGAGCACATGTTGGACAGAGGGACAGGCCTGGATAGGGGCCATTGGAACCGGATTGAGGTCATAAAAAGAGAAGACGACAGGCTGTGCGTCCTTAGAATTTTTCCTGTTATCATAGCATTCACACCCGTCATTGCTCTCCCTCTTCCCTGGAGACCACCACGTGTTCCATTATTTCCATAGTGTAGTCCCATCTCAATGGACTCCGCCATTCAGAAGTCAAGACCAGCAGTGCTAACCAAGTACTGTAATAGAGTAATTGTGAGTTAGGCAATTAACCTATTTACCTCTTCTGTACTTCCTTTTCATTCTCTAAGGCCACTTTTTCCCAGTTGGTTCAGCATCACATTCACTATTTTGGTTACTATGACACAGTCCTCATTACTACTTTCGATGCTGCAAATAATTATCCTTGTGCTGTTACTAGTGATATTAAATCTAATTGTGATATTTCCATTTAGACTAGTGTCAGTTACATCAGGAAGTAACGTTTGTTGTTTCAGGCTCTGTATCACTTAATTAATAAAGCGACGTGGTAGTCTCTTCTGTGTAAACCCCAGTAATTCTATATCCTTGTTAGTGGACCTTATGTGAAATAGAGCAAACAACAGAGTGACCTAGATGACCCAGTTTTGGACCCGCATGTGGATCCATCCTCCAAAAAAGTATTTTAACACGTCCTGACACCAGAGATGGGCACCAGTCACGAGAGCAACAGCTTGAGACCTCTACTCTTCTTTCAAAGTTAGTATTTTCTCCAAAGTTAGAAATTAAGGTCATATTTTAAGATTAAAAAGATGTTAATGAAAGTCTAGACATGCACAGTGCAAATATACCTCCAAAAATTTTGAAGATTGACACCTTCTTGATGTTTGCAGAGTCAATTGTGTCAATAAACTTTACATTCCATGTGCTAAATCCGCACACCACTTGTACCTATAGACACTGGGACACTCTTCTTCACAACAATCGTAAAAAATGACGACATCCCTCTGGCTTCCAAGGAAACTCACGATTTTTCGGTAGAAAGATGCGTCCACTAGATAATCATTTAAATAAATAGTTAAACATCTGTATAAGGTCATGCATTGCATAATGTTCTTACATATTCATGATTATTAATTTGAAAATATTCGTCGTTTAAAAAGTAACTAGATTCCTGGCTCAAATATCAACAGTTTTGCTGTGAACAGTAACTATGGTGTTGTTCGCGCTCTCCTATTATTTATCAGTGTTGCCAATTGGTATGCGTTTACGCTCCCATACTGGGTATAAGACTTACACAAAACCGGAGAAATAAGTGAAACTAGCCTATCTATATGTAGTATATATACATATTAGAGCAATTTTATTTATTGCAATACTATGACAACTAGAATTCATTGAAACAGTTTGTAAATGCATCGGCGTATGTGTGAAGCTCCACCAAATTGGCAACGATGAAATTTTGCCATCGTCTGCTCAGCGATGACAAGGCTAGAAATATTGGATTGTATATAATTTACAAATATCTGTAATTTTTCGGGGGATAATAGACATTAATTAAAAAGGGATAATAAACATTAATTAAAATAAACATTTTGAAGTAACATAAAGTAAAGTTAAACTAAATAATGAGTAAAGTAAACAATTAAGGGAATAAAGCTTTGCACCTCATAAACAGTGTAGCCGTGTGCTGTCTGCAACTGTGTTTGTGGAGTGAGCGCTTAGGAATCAGGAACCACAACGTAGTTCAAATGCAATTTGGAGTGAATGAAGACCAAAATGTGTATCATTACAATCAAATAAGCACTGTGGAGTTTTAGTTGTGATGGTAGTAAGGATAAAACCACTGATTACAAGGTAAAAATGAATTTCAGCTCAAACCATGACCCTGGGAATAAGAAGTTTCATACTTTCACTAATATAGGCAACAAAATGTTTTATTGTGCATATTACAACTGCAATCTTGAGTAAGATCAATAAACGTTACATATATACGCTAATATTGTTGAAATGAGCGTTGGGAAGGCTGAGAAGAACGTGAGAACCAAGCGGGTTACGTAAGGACCGGAGGCGGACGACGCCATATTGGATTTAAAAACTTCCTTGAATACATATTTTACGAAGACCTCACATGCTTACTGTAATTTGTATGACGCTTTCATATATCACATTATGTTGACGATACTTTAATCTTTTGAATGGTATGCTTAAAGATGTAATTGTATTCTTGTTTCACCAATTAAATATCGAGTGAATAAGGCTGATCCACCTGAATACGATGGATCCAAGGCGGTGTTTCCCCCTAGTAGATTATCGTGTTTAACGCTTCCACACGAGTCTGATGCCTTCTTATTGACCATTTGATGCAATCTTTTCTCAGATACAAATATCGCTTCCCTATCTATAAGAAATCTGGAACCGTTGGAAGTGATGCCAGGAACCATTAGTTAATTCGCTGTGCTCAATTATCATTTCCAAGTCTGGACCATTTTCCAGCCAAGTGCGTCAGTTGATCTACAATCAACCACATTTTCTTTCATTCTGGACCATTGCGAGTCCCTGTCACCCTTAAGGTGTAAATTGCATATTCACACAATTTGGTGTAAATATACTTCAGTAAGTTAAATAATTTCCCTCCATTGATACCGGCCTTCAGCCTTAGATATTCGTTATGATTCTGTTCCCTGACAGCGAGAAGAGATATCATAATAACATATACACACTACTAATATATATATATATATATATATATATATATATATATATATATATTATATATTATATATATATATATATATATATATATATATATATATATATATATATATATATATATATATATATATATATATATATATATATATATATATATATATATATATATATATATATATATATATATAAATATATATATATTTGTGTGTGTGTGTCATACAGCCAGGAGAAGGGTGAAATTAAATGACTTGAACCGAGCGCTTTCATGTAATTCTACACCTCATCAGTGTTCAGGTACAAGAGTCAAGAAAACAAATACAGTCACAAGAAGACTTCGTAGCAAGACAAATGATGCTAGAAAATAAACAACGCTAACAACTACCAGTCTTAATACTTAATAGCCTACTTGTTTTAGAATACCCTTCGTTAAAAATTTCATCAACTTTGTACAAACCTAGGCCGATATTCAATAAATTATCATAGTCTTGTTTAATTGTACATGATTCTATTAAATTTCTTTTCTCTAAATCTCTGCAGAA
>NC_061097.1:6757998-6802998 GCF_015104395.2 Macrobrachium nipponense | reverse complement strand
TTATTTGTGAGCAGCTGTTGAACTCTGTTGATTTCCTCGTTTGTCGCCTTCCACGATGAACAGTGTGTTATGCTGCGTTTTATGTATGCATTAACCATAGATCGTTTATATGCATCAGAGCATTCTCCTCTGTGTATATATATATATATATATATATATATATATATATATATATATATATATATATATATATATATATATATACATATATATATATATATATATATATATATATATATATATATATATATATATATATATATATATATATATATATATATATATATATATATATATATATATATATATTTATATAATTATATTATATATATATATATATATATAAAACCACACAGGAATCCACTATTTTTTTCGGAATTCACAGGAATAAGATTGAGTTTGAGGAAGCCACATTCGCTCTCGATGATTTTCACTATACTTAGTCGTAATATATCCGAATAAAAAATAGGTATGGTAGCAAACATGGTAAGTTTGGAAAATTAAAATTTAACAATGGTTCCATCTTTGATTTAGTAAGAAGGTATTGACAATTCCAGAAGGACTTGTATACAGAAATTGTCAACAAACCCTCTTTGCGCAGTCAAGTATTTCGCAGCATATTCATAACAATGGCATCATTAGACCGTAAATAAGGCTATTTCCTCGTTTTTTTTTCGGTTTGCGAGTTGGACTAAAATACAGTCTGTGAAAACCCTAAGGGGATAATATTCCAATTTTCATAAAATAGAAATCGTTGTGGACAATTTTCAGCCACACGTGGGCCTAAAATGTTCTTAATAGTTAATATTGTATGACTGATATCGTACAAATGTTTACATGCAGAAAATCCCACAAAATAGATGAATGCTGCGAAGTCCCATTTAAGCACGATGGAAGAGTTTTCGAGATTAAAGTACTTTTTCAGATCGAAAGGGTCGATGAAAGCAATTACCTTAGAAAACACACCAATGGATGTTTCCAATGTTGATGAGGAGGGGAACAAACAAACACTGAAAACAGCTCGAATCATTATATAGCACACAACAAACATATACGAATGAATCCAGCATATAATAATCTACAAAGTTCAGAAGTTGCGAATGAAACGACAGTGGAGGAAAAACTAGAAATGAATTCGAAAGTAAAAGTGTTCAAAGGGTGTCCCTTTCAAGTATGATGAATAGGGAAGTAATAGAATAATTTCAAAGTCCCGCAGTAAAAGAGATTAATAAATAATTCGTCTTCCCCCTATTTCAAGCGATACCGTCACGAAATACTGGAAATCAAATAAAGTATCAAAAGGAAAGAGGTGAATAATCAGTGAGTTTCATTTTTCATATCCTAAAACAACAGTCAAATGAGAAGAGAAAGTTGCATCAAGCAGAACTCATATCCCCACCAATTCATGGAGCGCTCTTAGCAGAAGACAGAACAAGAATTAATTTGATGCTCAAGAATATTCATACCTTACATTTAAAGAGATGGTTTCCTTGGGTAAAGATCTATCAAAGAATGGAAATTTAAGGAGAAAATATAGATATGTAATCGATAGAGAAAATCATAATCTGATTAAAAGTAAAACTCCTTAAAGCTGAACGGGTAAATAAACCTAAAGAAAACAGAAATATTAATCACGCACTAAATTGGATGCTAGGGAAATAAGGGGAAATGAACAGCACAAGTGAGGGAAAATCCTATTCAAGAGCGCGGGAGGGCTGGGAAAGGAAAAATATTGATTTTTCGAGTTTTACATTAGAGTGGCATTAGTTAATTTCAAAAGGAGGTGACAATCATAAATCGGCATTTAGAGCGGACTCCAGCCCTGATGTAACGACAGACAGATATTTTGAAGATTAATACAGATGTACAGAAGTTAGAAAAAGGAAAGAATGATCAGTTGATTAATCCATGAGGTACTGATTTCCATATATTATCGTGTGATGTGAAAACAGACGTATCTATGTTTTATAAGTTTTTTTTTTAGTATATCTTGTTGAATATACGGAGAGAGAGAGGAGAGGAGAGAGAGAGAGAGAGAGAGGGAGAGAGCACTTAGATTTGATCTGAAATAACTGTTTTCATTGTACCAATGGAGAGAGAGAGAGAGAGAGAGAGAGAGAGAGAGAGAGAGAGAGAGAACATGATTATATCATAAATAACTGTTTTAATTCCACCAATGGAGAGAGAGAGAGAGAGAGAGAGAGAGAGAGAGAGAGGATGTCAATAGCTGGAGTAACTTCTGGTTACAAGTTTCCTTCTGTCGTAGAGTTGGGTCACAATAAGTCGGCGTCTGCTTCACAGTCGCTGTCAACGATGGAGGAGAGAAGAGAATGGAATCATAGATAGAACACAGAGGACGACCCGGTTGTTGCCCAGTGAGTTGAGAGAGCATCCAGTCTGCTTTTGAGTTCAATCAGGAAAGTATGAGGAGGAACTACTGTAGTCCCGGGAAGCTTCTTGTTCCCGTAAGTTAAGGGAGTTTGTAATCGCTCAGTAACGTACCTGCTCCCCGTAGGTTCTTCTTGTTTAGTACCCTACATATACATAGGTTCCTCGATCCCCTATCATACGTACAACTCACCTTCACTCGTATAGAGACCGCTATCATTACAGATGTGCTATTTGTGTTGCTGTTTGGATTCTGGATTTCTCACCCCGTGTTGCTCCGGATTTCGCCCTCTTTTATGTTTCCTACATACCACGTGGCCGGATGTGCCATCACCAGTCCGTCTAGTTCAAGTTAACTGATCGCTATCAAACTCCATTAGTTATCATTCACTTTTTTACTGATACGATCTTGCAATGTGTAAATATAATCAAGTAATTATATTTACACATAATAAAGTAAGCTAACCTACGAGTTTACCTCATCTTACCTATTCTGCAGCAGACCTTCAGCCTAAGTTTGTGTTATTAATGTACTGCCTTATAAAGGCCATTTGCAGATCAGGTTAGTTATTATCCCCAAGTTGCACAACCCTAGGTACATTACTATCAGTTTGGCAACCTTCCTGGGTATCTTGTCGTATTAGGGCAAATCACTTGCATGCAACTTTTAACGATTAGCAATTGCTACATGCTGATCGCAAGAGAAGAGACGAACCTGTAAAGTCAATTGCAAAGTTTCTAAATGAGCACACAAAGAGAAAACCAGTTCCCACTGCAGGTATATACTTTGTGTTAGGGGTGAACAAAAGTTCTGATTCAACAAGAGTTAGAGATAGCGTAACCTAAGTCCACGTCGCATGCTAATTTTAGCTATAATAGAAGAGAGTAATTAACCAAACACCTAGCTTTTATTCTTTTACTGCTACTGCATGTTAGCTCGTATGCCTTCATATTAGGTAAGCAAGGAAGTGTTTTTTAAAGGAAATAGTACCATATGTCCTTCGCAAGTTTAAACTAGGTAATTTACACGCCCCAAAGTAAACAAAATTTAACTAGCCACTTACGAAGAATAACAAAATTAATAGATTTCTTAGAACATTGGAACCAAATAATATTAAAGAGGAACGTGCGTACCAAAGTTTGTTTGACACAGGTCCTTCATACAGTATTATATAAGGATTGCCTAGGTGCACAAAACCGATGCCCCAATGCATCCTATTCTCTCCTCTATTGATACAGCTAGTTATAATCTTGCTAAATTCCTAGTCCCTATTCTGGAACCATTAATTAAAGGCCCTTACACCTTAACGTGTTCTGACTTCAAGGAGGAAATTATCAAAGAGGCCTGAACGTCGAATCCCTGTTCGCCAATGTCCGTGTGGGGGAAACAATTCAGATTATTTCAAATAATCCTATTTCATAATTTTAACAAAAATCTTAAAAAAAAAAAACTTTTTAGAGCTGGCCATGCTGGACACAGCCTTCATCATCAATAGTGTTTTGTATGAACAGGTGGAAGGAATGGACATGGGAAGTCCTTTGGGACCTACGTTCGCCAACATTTTCATGAACTCTCTGGAAGAGAACGTAAGGGACAACTGTCCCTTTCCCTCCCTCCCTTTGTATTATAAACGTCATGTTGATGACATACTTGTCTTATTTAAACGAGATTTTAATGCTGAGTCTTACTTGGACTTGGTTAATACCCGACACCTTCACATAAAATTTACAGTAGAAAAAGAATCTAACAACAAACTCCCATTTCTGGCAGCTCTTTCTAGGAGCTCGGCAGGATTCTACACTAACTTATATCGTAAAGGTACGTTTACCGGAGTTTTATAGCTCTTGTTTTTTAAGTTTTAAATTATATGCTGTTTCTACCCTCCTCCACAGAGTTTTTACTCTATCATCTACTTAGCTGATTGTTCATGACGAAATAACAACTCTCACAAATTATTTCAGGTTCTTTAAACAGTTAAGTAGTATGTTGAATAAAAAGATGACGCCACCTACGTTATATCACACTGTCTCCAAGAAGAATTTGTACGTTCCCCTATAAACTCCTTCCGAAGAATCCCCGAACAGTTGGCTCTCTCTTCAAGTTTAAGGACAAGCTCAGTTCCTTATCTACATCAAAACAATCCATAGAACATCGCCACATTAATTTTAGCGTCGTAGCACAGCTGGTGGCTGGGTGTAGGGTTACACTTACAATATTATAGCGCTTATACAGAGAGTAGCAGAATATCTGTTCCGAAAATATTTACAATATAGTTTACTGTTCATTTTAGATATATATGTATACATATATATTAGCAATGAATGATAAAGAGATATATCACTCATATTATATAAAATTAAATATTTCAAAAACTTTGTTTTATTCAAAATTGTCATTTGTTGAACACGCACGCTTTGCTTTATTATTGATATAATAGTTGTATAAACTATTAAATGCATAAATTAGTAGTCAAGTAACCAGACTTGGCTCACATGAGTGGGAACGAAGTCCTCCATCCCTTCCTCCCCCAAGTGCCCATTTAACAGAGCCTCTTCTGTGAACTTTTTATAAATTTATGTTGCTGTTACATAGTATATTAAAGTTCTGGAATTATCTTTTTAAAATGGCAATTTTTGGGAATAAATCTTTAAGGGATGACCTTTTTTTATTGAATCATTTACTTTAGAACTCGCATTAAAATAATATATGCATGTTTAAACATTTATTATTGACAGTATATATACAGTACATGATGGCATAATCTCTGGAAGTGCTTATAAGTAATTCCAGGCACATAGGCTGTCAGGTCATTTTCACGTACTAAAGCAGTGTACATGCACATGAACTACATGTATCACCTAGACTCCGCATATTCCTTATTCATTGGAATTTTCGCTTTCCTGTTTCGCTTATTAGTCCGGCATTGTATTAATCAACAGTTTTCAAATTTAAAATAATAATGAATTCTGCATCGTAAATAAACAGTGACAATAGACATTAAATACTAAGGATTAGATATGTGTGCAGAACATAGACGTTTCTGTGCTATACCAAAGGGAATACGATGCTGACGTATTTGCTAGAAAGGTTTACAATCGAACGTTAATCAATACATCCTAAATATCAGTTCCCGACTCTTCAAAATCTATATTTTCATATCAAGTATATTAACCTAAGACTATTCTTGGCACTTCCTAAGGGATAAATTCCATTGAATGCACGTATATAGTATATATCATCAATTCGAGTTGTACTTTAAAAATCATGGAGCTGGACAGATATAAACAAGTCGCTAAGCTCTTTGCTTTGGGCGCCAAAAGGTTGCCTGATGAATCATACTTTCCACTTGCGTTCGCTTAATACAACTAAAAAAAAACGATAACTTAACATGGGTGTTACATTCACGGTTGATCAGCTGTATGTTACTCCCTATTCGCCTATTTACAGAGATTTGCACGCATAAAAATAACTAACCGTTCTTTGTCCTTAGGAAATCTGAAAAAAAAAAAAAAAAAATTCTGGATAATCACGATTGTTGCTATTACAACCATAGGGCGAACAAAAACAACCCGTTGACTTAAGAAAGTATGACGCTGGTGTATCCATATTGCAGACCGTAACTCTCCATCCAGCCACCAGGGTCAAGGCCCTACTTTGAAAAAACATGGCGGGAACTCAAGTGACAGTGCTCTATGGATTGCTCTGTTTACATCCACATTATATAGAAATGTAAGTACAAGTAACAAGTCAAGGATCTATGGTCACATGCATTGTGAGGGCTTGTTGAGAGTAAGCATTGATGTCATTAGGGGGTCAACCTCAGAACTGGGAGCAGATTGTCCAGCCCTGTAACAGTCTAACATTAGAAATCATGCCAAAATATATGAAGCTTTTATGGACAATAAAGACTTCTCAATAACAGGACAGGTATAAAAAGAAAAGGAGTTAACAATACTGGAATTTATTATTATCAATTGACTGTGCCACCGTTAAACTCTCAAGCATCGTCCACACAATTGTTTATGGCCTGATGGTCTTGTTAGGCTGTTTCTATGGCTATATGTTTATTTGTTTATTTATTCATTTTTCTCTTTTTATAAACACTTAGTGGTTGTACAATAGTACTTTTCTAATGGGTAACGTTGTCACCAGGCTTTTGCTTTTCTCTTAGTAAATGTTTTTAGTGATTTAATTCTGAAATGTTTTATTGTAACTAGTTTGCAATTCTGTTTTTATCTGTTTACTGATTGCCTTGTTTGCTGTTTGCAGCCTATGAAAATACACTATGAGGAGTTGTGAAACATGGGCATATCATTATAAAATGTACATGGATAGTGCTTTTCCTTGACCCGCCTTGGATTGTTCTTCGAGCTGATGCTCCAGAAGTTTTTTTTATGATAAAAATTTACAATAGAATTAATACAATGGCCTCATTTACATTCATATATATACAATATACACAATAACAATTTATAACTCTTACAAATAACAAAGTATGTAAGCTTTATATCCTTAAATAGTAACTTATTATCTTTTTAATTTTATAATATCATTAAGTACATATTCTTTGGTAAAAAGGTTGTCTAATTTATTTGCATAAACTTTACTCAATATAGACTTCGCTTTTGACATTTTATTCCCTATATAAACAATCAAGTTGGGTCGTGTGCCAATAGATCCAAAGATTGACCTGTTACAAAATCTGATAGTAACACCAAATTGGGAATGAGAAGAAGAAGCCTTAAGGTAAACAACTTTGTTGTTGCTCCTGCTTCATATTTGCTTATTTCTGGGACTTTAGATGCAGTTTCACCGAGTAAATGTTTGTGATGGATTGGTGAATATATATCGTTAGTGCTGAAGTATGCATAGTGGATGTGGTTTAACTGATAGTGCAGTTATAAACCTTGAAAACTTCGTTAAGTTTCTCTTATTTTGAGTGGTCCCCCCCTTCCCCCCAACGAGAATTGCCTAGGCGGGAAGTCTTCGCTAGACGGTGGCGACGGTCCTGACATCTATTGAGCCTTTCAGTGACTAGTTTTAGTGTAACAGTACGACGTCATTCTCACACCGTTGACGAGAAACGACTCCTTTGGGTTGCAGTTTTCCGCATACCCTTCTAAGGATGCTGTTAGTAGAATGTATTTTCAAAAATGGAATTAGTTCATAACTCGATAATAAGAGTTCATTTTATAAATAGGAACCGAATAATTGTTAAAGCAGTAACAAATGTGTTTAATGATCTCATGAAAATACGAAGGCAAAGAGGTATATTCAAGACCAGTTTGGGAAATGTAGAGATTGTGAATCTAGTACATCCATTACGTATGTTAATATAAGAAATGCTCCGTTCGAACCCTCAGATGAAAAGTTGATCGAGTTTTTATCGAAATATGACAAAGTGGAAGGAATCAGACAAAAAAAAAAAAAAAATATGCTAACAGACCATTCAAAGGGCTATTGACGGGTATCAGGACAGCCAGCATGAGAATAAAAGAGAATGTTCCTTCATCTATTACGGTTTTCTGATTTACCTTAACTATCTTGTATAATCGGTAGCAACGGACATGCATAGGTGTGGGAAATAGGTACATAGCTAAAAACTGCAAATACAAGGATGTAAGATCTAAGTTTAAAGAAGGAGAGTTCCCTCACCTGCCTACGGAAGGAAGGATGAAAGACCAAAGTAAAAGTAAATGAGTTTCATAAAGAAAATGTAGAGATGCAACAATTGAAGAAAGCGGAGATAACCAAAGGATGGACAGGATGAGGAACCTAATTCAATGGAAGAAAAGAAAAGGTATTATATTGCAAAACAGCAGATTGTTAAGGATAATTCACAAAATGATTCTGAGAAAGAAAAGGATGTAGACGGCTCGATAACACTTGGTGGAGGCACAACAAAAAGGAATGCTGCAAGTGATCTAAGGAAAGAAACGAAGGAAGATCCTGTCTCAGTAGAACCTTCGGACTGCTTGAGGGAAGAAAATGTTTATGGAAAAACTGAAGAAAGCGTAATCGATGGTGGGCCAAATTATGAGGACGAAAGGGATCTTCTTGGAGACAGTCTTGAATACGAGTAGGATGATGTCGATGAAGGAAGGCCAGGAATTAGGGTTTCCCAACCAATAGATGTCAGTGAATTGCATACGTCTAAACGAAGGTTGAGATTCATAAGGAGGTTAAAGAAAATGAGGTATTTGACAGAAAACGAAGTATAGTAAAATGAAAAAGAGAGAAAATGATTGTGGAGACATTGTGGGATACCAGCTCACCAAACAGAACTTTACAGTACTGTTATAGAAATGGAAACATGGCATACGAAAACAGACTCTAGCAATAAACTTATGATAACGCTGAAGAAACACCAGTGTCAAAACATGGAGAGGATGAACCAAAATTTATCAATAAACGATGAAACAGGAAAGTGTACTGAGAAGCTTAAAGCAATTTAACCTATTATTGTGTTATGCTTTAATCTAGCACTGTATTTTTTCTTTAAATAATATACAAAATTAATTTCATCCACATTAAACAGTTAACGTAAATGGACTTAATACTTTCAATAAGCAAATTAAAATAATACACTCTTTGTTTTTTTTATGAACTACATATAATTTTCGTCGAAGATCACAATATAAAAAGGGAAGAGAAGCTGGATTATGTTGAAAAATACTGCAAAGTTTTAATTAATTACACACAAATACTTATGGGTGGGATAGCTATCTTTTTAAAAAACATATATAATGTGGAAATTTTGAATTTTGGAAATGATATGGATGGTTACGTTATGAGTGTTAATTGTCGTTATTCAAATGTTAATATTCAATTATTAAATGTGTATGCTACTGCTGTGTATAGGAAATAAAATGAAAGGGAGAAATTATTTAATACAAATATTTTATATTCTTAATGAACAATATAAGCAATATCATAATGGGTGGTGACTGGAATTCTATTACCTGTATGAGAGATTGTTTAAATTCAGATAGAGAACTTCTATCTAAGTCATTAGTAAGCTTGAAAAACAACTTGAAACTTATAGATGCTTGGGTTTCATGTCATCACCAGATGGAGTATACTTATGTTAGGGAGAATTATGGCTCAAGGCTGGATAGGTTTTATTTAAAATATTTGCATAACCATATGGCAAATATTAAAAATATTCCTGTTAGCTAGACTGACCATTGCATTATAGTATTAGCCTTGAAATGAGAAAATGTAACTTCGCCAGGGAGAGAGTACTGGAAACTTGATAGTAATATTCTAGATAATGATACTGTAAGAGACAATTTTCTTATGACTTGGAATAATATTATGGGGAACAAATATAAAGTTGGAAATATGTTGTGTTGGTGGAAATATCGAAAGCCCGGCTGAAATCTTTCATTATCACATGTTCAAAGCAAATAAACCAAGGAAAATATGGTTTATTGAATTTACTGAACTACCAGTTGAAAGAAGAAATAGGAAAAGGTGTATTAAGTAAAGACAAGTTTTCGGTACTGAAATCTTTGAAATTAAGAATAAATACTATTCAAGATGAGATCTGCGAAGGAGTCAAAATTAGAGCAAAGGTGGATGATAAATTAAAGAGTGAACAAGTTTCAGCATACCTGTTAGGAAAGGAGAACAACTCTAAATCATATGTATACAAGATAAAGAGGGATGGTGGTAGAGACATAGTAAACCCTAAGGCTATTACTTTAAGTATAAGGGACTATTTTGAAAAGCTTTTTTAAAACAGAGAAATGTGACAGGTCTAATCAAGACTTGTTTTTTAATTTAGTAGATAAAGTTATTGATAGGAATGAGAATGACATTTTAACCTCAGAAGTGACAGAGTCTGAAGTATTGAAAGCATTGAGGGGGATAAAGAACGGTAAAAGTCCGAGTATAGATGGTCTCACTGTTGAGTTTTACAAAATGTTTTGGAAGGAAATAAAATTCGATTTTGTAAGCATAGTAAAGTTTGTTTTTAGAAATAAGACCATCTCTAAAATGAATAAAGAATAATAACTCTTACGTGGATTCTAAGATAATAGCGAAAATAATAACGAATAGATTGAAGAATGTGTTACATCTAATTATTTCCCGCGAGCAGTTTTGTTGTGTAGATGATAGGTCACTTATCAACTTGAATTCCATTATGAGAGATATTATGTTTTATGCAAATAATAATGTTAAACAAGCTGCTTAATAAATCTAGACTGGTCTAAAGCTTTTATATGCTATATTGATCATCTATGGTTTTGACCCTAGTTTCATTCAGCTACTACAAATGCTATATACAGATGCTGAAAGTGTACTATGCATAAGTGGTAATATTTCTGATCAATTCCCATAAAAAATCGGTAAGGCAAGGATATCCGTTATCCATGATTTTATTTGTTATCTACCAGGAATCGTTTTACAGAATGATGAAAAGGAAACTTGTAGACATGTCACTGAATTTGCCAAATAATTTAAAGGTTTCTGTTTTAGGATATGTTGATGATTCTGCTATCATAGTTACTAGTGACAAAGGAATATTAGAATGTTTTAATATAATCACAGGTTATGAAAAAGGCAAGTGGTGCAAATCTGAACAGAAATAAAACTTCAATTTTATGCATTGGGGAATGGAGAAATAAATCAGTATGTCCAATAAATGATTCCTGTAAAATACTAGGTATTTATTATAGTAATAATTATCAAGATAGTGTTAACCTAATTGGAGTAATCTACAGAGTAAAATAAACAAATTGATAGTATATTTACGAATAGGAAACTGACAGTGTTTCAAAAATGTATATAATTAACTGCAAAATTTTAGCAAAACGTGGTATGTGTCACATGTATTTACAGAGGAGTTTTTATTTACATACTTATGGAATGGAAGCTGTGAACCGATTGCAAGAAATAGCGTATTTTTGCCAAAGACAGAAGGTGGGTTAGGAATGATGAATATTCTACATAAATCGAAAGTCATTATGTTCAGTACTTTAACAAGATTTTCTTTATATGTTATGGATTTGAAATTATGTATCTCTATTGTAAAATAAAAGCTAGTGTTTTGATGGAAACAGAAAAAAAATATAGAGACTGTACTATTTTTATCACATTATATTATAGTGAGATGATTGATGTTTTAAGGCAAGTATATCGTGTAAAGAATCATCCTAAGGTGTTTGTTAAAGAAATATACTGGTTCCTTATGAACTGTAAAGACTAAAAACCAAAGGAAAGGAAGAGATATTGTACCCGCTGTTTAATTGGACCCAGATTTGGAAGTAAGCAAATAATAAGTACATTGATAAGAAGAGCAGAGATACAGTTTCTAGGTATGTTCATGAAATAATTAATACAAAGAGAGGCTGCATATGATGAAAATCTCGAATAAAGATAAATCTCTTTTGTGGGCTATATTGAAAATAATATGCACACATTTCATTTTGGCCCTCGTCAAAAAAAATTTGATTTGGTTAAAGTCAATACTTAAAAGCATTGTAAAATTTAAACTGATAGTTTACTAAAGATTCTTAAATTAGATTTCAAGACATCATCTAATGAAAGAGAATTTTTATTGAACCTTTTTTCAGAATAAATTCCTATCCTACAGATTTAGTTCTCAAAATCATTAGCGTATTATTAACCAAATTTCTCCAACCACCTATAGCCAATTTCGATGTTCCGAAAAAGCTGGTTTTTGCATCCAACCCATATGTTATTAATACCAAGTTCTCGCGCAGACTCAAGCAAATCATTGAACAGGAAATTCCATGCCTTCACTCAAACTTATTTCACAACAATCCATGCAGAATTGCTCATTTTTCAACTTTAAAGACCGCCTGCAGGCCATCATGAGATCGAACGTTATTTTCAAATTCACATGCCCTGGATGTCCGGGCTCTCACGTTGGATATTGCAGTCACATAGATTACAGTTTTCGTACAGATCAGAGACTTAAGCAACCAGAATTCTCCAATATTAAAAATCATGCAGCAATTTGTAAAATAGATGTATTGAAACAGCACTTCTCCATTATTGGTTATACGAGGGACCCAGATCACTTAACTACCTTAGAGTCATTATTCATTAAAAGGCTGGTTCCTTCATTGACAGTAAACTCCACGGCTTCATCTTTGTATCTGGCATAACTGTTCGTCTGGTCTGGGACAACAAATGTCGCCATTCCTATCATTCTTTGTTCTCTTACCTTGGATGGTTGGTGTTTCAGTTCTCTCTCTCTCGTGGTTTTTTTGACATTGTTTTCATATCTTTAACTTTTAACTTTTACAGTATTTTAATTTTGTAATATTTTTTAGTATTTACTGTGAATTCCTTTTAAAATTTAATTTGTTTTTATTTGTGTGTGAAACGTTCTTAAATAAAACTATGGTATTCTACTAAGATGTAATCATGGAACCCTCTGGAAATTTTGTGACATTCGCTGACCAAAGACTATATATATATATATATATAGATATATATATATATATATATAGAGATATAGATATATATATGATATATATATATATATATAGATATATATATATAGTATATATCTATATATATATATGATATATTATATATATATAATATATATATATATTATATATATATAGTATATATATATATATGTATATATATATGTATATATATATCTATATATATATAGATATATGATATATATATATAGTATATATTATATATATGACTAGTATATATATAGATATATATATATATTAGATATATATGTATATAGGTATATGTATGTATATGTATGTAGATATATATATATATATATATATATATATAGGATATAGATATATATAGTATATATATAGATATATATATATATATATAATAGATATAGATGAGGATTATAGTATATAGATATATATATATATATCGATATATAGATATATCATATATATATATATATATATATATATATGTACATATATATATATATCTATATATATATATATATATATATATATACTATATATAATATATATATATGGTATATATATGTATATATATGTATATATGTATAAGTATGTATAGGTATATATATATATATATACTATATATATATATATATATATATATATATATATATAGTATATATATATATATATATATATATATATATATATATATATATATATATACTATATATATATATATGTATATGTATATTTTATATATATACTATATATATACTACTATATATAATATATATATACCTATATATATATATATATATATATATATATATATATATATATATATATATATATATATATATTTATATATATATATATATATATATATATATATATATATATACTATATATATATACAATTAGAGCGTATATAGGTACAGAATTAATCATTAAGTAGTTAATATTTTTCTTTATATGTCTCTAAAATGTATGCTTCAATTTTGTCCTTATGGAGGAGCACGATTAAATTACATTCATTACAAGGAGACGTTTGAACAAGACTCCACCTCTCTGGGAATTAACAAACACCGCATCCAGTCAATGCAGGATTCTGCTTCGAGAGCAATATAATCAGACCATCAATTAAATGCATCATGCGAACTCAGCTAGTAGCTGAGGGGCCAACCTTAAACCACCCCAATGCATTCTGTCTTAGTTCGTGAGATGTGAGCTGTAACTAAGGAACTGAATTGGAATGCTTTTCTCTTCAATCCCTGCGAGGTGCAATCTCGCTCTATTATGATTATATGATATTGTTGGGACTTGGGGGGACTGAAGTTGGTCTGACGGTCCTGAGAGTAGAGACTATCTACCCGAGGGCGCCTAGACTTCGTCTGAGCAATGCCTTCCTCGTTGAATAATCATGAATAATTCTAACGGCTCTGTCAGGAATTAACAATACCAAAAGCACAAAACTTGCTTATCCGTTTAAAACGAATATAAGCTTAGTCATTTGCTGAAATTTGCCTTCAATAGAAAATCTTTATAAAGGTTGGATTTGCTTAAACTTTATACCAGATATTTTGGTAACTTAATATTGTTTCTAGGGGTTTCTCAAAATTACATTGAGCACATTTCTTCGAATATGTAATTAAATAATTCATTCGAAATTATTTAGAAAGTGTCATAAACAAGCTGATGTATTCATTGTTTTCGAAAATTGTGATTAAAATTAGAATTCCTATTTAAATTTCTTTTCTGGGTGTGACTACATCTGTTTAGCGAGAATAAGGGTAATATTGCCACTTGATTGTCAGATATTGTCTTTCTTAGATCACAATAGGGAAATGGTACAATTTGGTACCGTCTCAGCCAAACATTGTATTCAATTTTCTCCTTTGGCCGTATCTTTGGTGTATATGGTTCCATGAATTCATTAGAGGACCCTTTTGGTTTTAGTTTCTTTCTTCAAAAGAAAACTATTGAAATGAATATTTGCCTATCCGTCCACACTTTTCTGTCCACCCTCAGATCTTAAAACTTATTGAGGCTAGAGGGCTGCAAATTAGTATGTTGACCATCCACCATCCAATCATCAAGCATACCAAATTGCAGCCCACTAGCCTTAGTAGTTTTCATTTCATTTAAGGTTGAAGTTACTTTATGTTCTTGCGTCAAACACCTCTATAGGTGCCAACAACACAGGCCACTACTGGACCGTGACTGAAAGGTTCACGAGCCGCTATTGAAAGTATCATGGGCCGGGGCAGAGAGTTTCATTCAGCATATGCTGTACAGAAAACTCGATTGCGCCGAAGAAACTTCGGCGTATTTTCTATTTGTTTTACCTCTTTGTTTCATTCAATCATTGATGAAAAAGTTTCATTACATCACATCTCATTGTGGAATTACTTTATGCAATAATTCACCAAATAATAATTTTTATAAAAAAAGTAAAACATACGTTTCTCTGTCATTTCAGGAATTACAAAACGTATTATCTCTCTAACAGCAGTTAATTGGGAATGAGTGAAAATTCTGCCTCTGAACGATAAATACTTTCGTTGTTTTACTTTAGATATTTTCTCTGATTTCATTTCAATAAAATTATTTACTGCAATGACTGATTCAGACGATTTCATTGCGTCATCGATTTTTTTGAAATATAACTGGTCTGATCTTGTAGGAGTAACGGAGCAGAAAAAAAAATCCAGAAAGCGACGGATTTATATATTCCTCTCTTCTTCATCTCATCTTTCTGATTTTGTCCCCTATTTTTGGTCTTTAATTATATTATTGTTTTAAATCTCATGTGCCACTGACTATCGTGGATAGTCGTCTTTCAGCGTTCCATCAACACTCCTTCCACTTGCCCCCCCCCCCCCCCCACCCCCCCCCCCCCCCCCCCCCCCCCCCCCCCCCCCCCCCCCAATTAAATTTGCCTTAACATCTTTCGCTGGAAAAATGACTTGTTTAAGTTTCTTACTAACCAGTTCCCTCCTTCTTCCCCTCCTTAATGCCCTCTTTCCTTCCAGTGGCACATTCATGAACATTCTGTTATTTGAGGTATGAGAGAGAATTTGGAAGGAGCTTTGCAAGATGCAGGACTGAGGAGAGACTTCCTTTGGATTTCACATTCAACTTTTTATCGAATGAATCTACTGCTTTTGTAGGTGACAGCTTATTTCAGTCTTTAGTCTTCCCTTACTATGAACCTTTTAACTCTCTCTCTCTCTCTCTCTCTCTCTGTCTCTCTCACTCTCTCTCTCTCTCTCGATTAATAGTAATGATAATGAAAAAATAGGTATTACATGTCGATTTGAAAAAAAATAGTTCAGAGTCCAATGGAGAGAAGAGAGAGAGAGAGAGAGAGAGAGAGAGAGAGAGGTGATGGCGAATGGGGGAAAGCATTAAGTGAGCTTTGTTTATACTTGATGAATCTAGTGATGTATTTTTTGTGCTACTGGGGTACAAGACAATATAAACTTAAAGATGTGAAGTCCATTTTATATACTATGATATAGAATACAACCTTTTTGACAGGATAATTCGTGATAAATGTCCGATGAGATTTTTAATTTTTTGATGAGGATGCAAGGGAGATGGAAAAGATCGATAGGTAGAATAGGGAGAGAAAAAGAATAGGAATGACGAGAGGGAGGGATGATCAGTTAATTCCCTCAGACAGTCATTATTGAATTGTAAAAAATCTAATAACAATGCAAAACAAACAAATAGTGATGAAAGGCTAAGGCCGCAAATGGGAACAAATGGCTAAGAGAGAGTGAAGGGAAATGGTGGAGAAGGGTATAAGGCTAGAAAAGTTCATACACACATACACACACACACACACTCATATATATATATATATATATATATATATATATATATATATATATATATATATATATGTGTATATATATATATATATATATATATTATATAATATATATATATATATATATATATATATATATATATATATATGAGAATGGATATAAGCCACGAAGGAAAAATAAACAATGGAGTTTCTGCTAGATCTTTCGACTGAACGCCCTTTACTCAGCAGATAAACTGACTTACATGAGAAATTGAGGGCACAGGAAAGGTCGTATAACTGACAGATAAGGATTATAAAGAGATTAATACCTAGAATTCGACACACCTGAAGAATGAGTAACCTTTGCCAACAAGCATAAACTTGGGTACAATTTAAGACACAAAGATAAAGTCCAACTGCTCAGACATAGGGGCAAGGACAATTGAAGGATTATATAGGGCGGCAGCTGACCACAATCAGATCTTTGGTAAACAAAAACTTATTCACAAAACATATCAAACATACATATACAAAGAAAATATCTCTAAGACAACTAATTTGTATTTAAGTTTGTAATTATATCTTTGAGGTCATTCTTAAACATGTTACAAATACAAGGGTCTAAATGAAAAAGGCCACGACTAATATTAAAATTACAATGGGAAGTAAGTTGTATTATGGCAGATTCTAAAAGATTTGTGATAAGACATCTTTTGATTTTGCAATTACTGAAACTACCAATCCAATTTATCCGGTTGGTTGTTTTCGCTTAAATGAATGAATATTGCCAATTAGATGTTTACCCAGTTTTGACAGAATATTTATGCTGTTTTAATCTTACTTGTAAGCCCTTGCTCTACTGTCCGAGATAATATGATTCTAATCGCAAGAAATTTTCGGTCTTTGATTTGAGAACAGTAAAGCGGCATAAAATACATAATTTACACCGAACTCATGAGATGGTGCTCATCTCCCGCCGAAAGTTCATCATAGTAATGCTATTCTTTGTTATAAAAAAAACAATACGGAGTTACAAAAGCTTAACACGGAGGAAATCAGCGTATAAAATATAGATGAAGCTTTAACAGTTAATTGCAGTGCTTGTAATTGTGAAAGACAAAAGCTAGGAATATTTGAAAAGAATCGTCGAACCAAAGTAGAAAACTTACCATAATTTGATTTTGGAATATTTTCATTTTCCTTCGGCAAACGCATTAAAAATTGATATCGAATATGTTAGATGAGGAGAAAGAAAACTGCAGTGTGGAAGGTGGCAGGGCCTTCAATACAGGTGTTATAAGCTTAACACAAACAAATGGAAGATCAAAATGGATTGTTAGAGAGTTCCAGAATTCACAAGCAGTTTCCATTTAATAACAAACATCAAACATTTATGGAATTTAGGGTAAGTGAAGTTTCCTTTTTAAAGCTATGTTCAGCACCAAATAAAAAAGAAATAAAGAACTTGACATCAGTTACCAAAGCTCAAATACAGGCGATAGAAACGTTAGCATAAATTGTATATAGACCTAAGAACAATGTTATAATACTTTCTTCTTATCTGTATACCACGTAAACGTCGATAAACACATACAATCGCTTGAGAGAGTAAAATGATTTCAGACTTTTCTTTCGATATATAAATACTACTGTTATGGAATGATCTTTAATGACAATTTCAAATTACAGATTAAATATTACCAAAAAGTACTGCCAGTTATATTTTTTCCTGTATGAACCTTATCGATTAGTTATAAAAACGATTGTATTAACAGTGGAGAAATTCGTATGTAGCAAGATAGATGAAGCAATTATGATTAATACAAGACCAGTATTGCTATTCATTGACCACAATATTTCCTCTCATTTATAACAGAATGGAATTGCTTTTACAGGCGTAAAGTGATGACACAAGGTACCTTTGCCAAAATAATTAGATGCATTGCAAGAACACCTTCCCACTGCAAGTGAGATGGATTGTCGCTTCCCTGAAAAGCAGATGAAATACACAGAAGGACGACTTCTTATTTAGGAATTCAGGGTGCCCTGCTTGAAAGGAATATCATACTTCCTTTGAAAAGTGTTGTATCTCATTGGAATCTGAGGAAGGCACAAATGGCACGAAGTTATTTACCCAAATACATAAAATGGCATAAAATTGGCAAAATGTCCCTGACTGGATACTAATATCTTAGATACACCAAATCATTTCACTTGTTTCATTACTGTGTATTTTGGTTTAAGATTTCTAGTAGAGGAAAAGACCCCTTATAGACTCCACTTTTCTAGCCCTGCCTCCCGCCCCCCACCCCCAAAGGGCGTGGCTACCCCCCCTCCCCCTCCTATTAAGCTCATGTACGTATGTGAGGCCTAAAAAGGGGGCGGGGACAATCCCCCAAACCCCCAAAAGGGGCGTGGGCACCCTGACCCCCATATAGACTCCACTATCCTGGGGGGCTTGACCACCCCTAACCCCATATAGACTCCACTATTCTGGGGGGCGTGGCCACCCCTGACCCCAAATTGTCTCCATTTGTATTATAAGCTCTTGTACGTACATGAGCTCATATTGGGGGGCGTGGCCCCCGCTGACCCCAAATAGACTCCACTTGTCTTATAAGGTGAGATACGTAGATGAGGTGTAAAAGGGGGTGTGGCCACCCTCGACCCCAAATCGACTCCACATTATTGATGAGCTCATGTACGTCCATGAGGTCCAAAAGGGGTGGGGGCGTGGCCACCTGTGACGTCACGTAACTCAACGGGAATAAAACTACCATTTCACCCCCCCCCCCACACCACCGACCCCAAATTGACTCCACTTTTCTACTCCTGTGACGTCACGTAACTCTTCGGGAATAAAGCCCTCCTTTCGAAACCCCACCGCCGACCCCAAATTGACTCCACTTTCCTACCCCTGTGACGTCATGTAACTCTTCCGGAATAAAACCATCCTTTCAACCCCTGACCCAAAATTGACTCCACCTTCCCTACCCCCCCGTGACGTCACGTAACTCTACAGGAATAAAACCACCATTTCAACCCCCACCCCAAATTGACTTCATTTTCCTAACCCCCCGTGACGTCACGTAACTCTACGGGAAACCCATCATTTCAACCCCCGACCCCAAATCGACTCCACCCTTATGCCCCCGTGACGTCACTTAACTCTACGGGAATAAAACCACCCCACCCCGACCCCAAATAGACTCGGTTCACTGCTTTTTGCGACTCATGTCCCCTTTAATTGTTATCAATGTAACCGGGACGTTTACCTCCTCCTCCTCCTATAAAATCTCCAAATTTATATATGCACATCGCGAATATAGCCTCTATCGACTTCTCTCTCTCTCTCGCTCTCTCTCTCTCTCTCTCTCTCTCTCTCTCTCTCTCTCTCTCTCAACCGTTACATTTGTGAGTGATTACATAATAAAAATATGGAATGTTATTCCATATATATAAAAGACTAAAACTAAAGAGGTCAACCAGATTGCTTGCAGGAATGTGATCAGACCAGAGACGATAAAGTATGTAGGCTAAGATGACATGCCGTCACCTGTAGTTATTCAATTGTTTATAATCTTTAGTTCAAACTTCCTGCTTGAGACAAACACCCTGACCTATAGCTCAAGCGGCCTACGTGATTAGTAACTATGTCATCCGATTGTATGTTCGTATGTTCGAGCTACTGTCTGCTTTCTTTATAATTTGTAACCAAGATGGTAGTCAGAATAGAGTTAGCCATCATCATTGGCAGACCTGTACCTCTTTACCTAAGCTTTATCATGTAGAACAGAATAGAATTAGCCATCATCATTGGCAGAAGCGATCAAGCTATCGTCATTAGAAGACCTGTACAATCCTACTTGATCTTCACCATGTAATCTCAGAGAATATAAGTATTTTTTGTACTTCGTGGTTTCTACTAGAACCTCACATCATTGCCGAATCATCATGAGTTTAACACATCGTCGTCATAACCAAAGAAGATAATACTGACTTCGTAAGTGATCTACAAACCCCAAGAGACTCCAATGAATATGGAAGTGCAATACCAACCGACTTAATGTAAGATTATCGCAAGTCTAACATTACCTCATAGGGAGCCTTATTATACAAGGCAACAGCCCTAATATTGGTGGCAGATTACCAGAAGAACTCTACAACGTCTTCTGAAGAAAAACCAGAATAATGAATAATGTATATCAGAAGTCAACGACGACGAAAGCAAGAGATTCTTCAAGCAACCTAGTATCATCGTTTAGTGAGCGACTTCAGAAAACAACAAGAACTCTTCAAAGTCTTCCGAAGAACAACGAATAATGTATCATTACACAAGTCAATGACGACGAAAGCAAGAGATTCTTCAAGCAACTTAGTATCATCATTTAGTGAGCGTTTTCAGTAGTGAATAACTTCAAGAAACAAACCCGACGTGTCCTTTTCCTACGGCAACGCAAGCTTCGTCTCTCATAGAATCATTCAAGAAAACATCGTTAGTGAGCGTTTCCGGCACCGTGACTTCCCACAAAAGCAAGCTAAGTACAATTTTTTATTCATTTGGAGTAACCGAGTGTTTCCTTTGCAGGTCGAATTTTGTTATTCCTGTGGCTGAAGTTACGAGACATTCTTAATCTTACTTTTTTACAGAAATTATCTACATCATTGAGATTTCGCTACCGCGACTTTTTATCTTTGAGTTTCTATTTCCAGAAGTTCTACTGAAATATCATAATCATATACTATGTTAATTTTATCATTTTGGGTGATTATTAATCCTTTACGTAACAAATCATATTAAACAGTGAATATGCATTTACGCAGTGGACGTCTGTATTTATACAGATGCATGGATAGGGTCGTTAGGCACCGTAGTGATTAGAAAACACACAAAAAACAAGTGGAACACCTGTACAAATCTAAATAAATTAGAGGTAACACTATTTCGGGTCATGACAATAAATTCTCTTTTGCAAAGTCTCGATCGCAGTTTTAGCCTTGAGTTTTTTGAGTTATATAAAATATTGAACCTCAATGACTCAGCTTAACTTTAAAAATACAGCTGGATTGCAAGGAATAACATGTCTATAAAAAACTTTCATTAGGCTAAATGCGCTGACCAGGATCCCTCACTATTTCAAATTTTAGCAAAGAATGAAGTAAACAACAGCAAGTACAAACAGTTAATATTGAATGCAGTAGAGATAGAGATAACTTGTCTTAATAGTAATCGCTCAACTCCTAATAGTTCGTCATTCATACGTTCGTTGCTTTATACGTAACCAACAACAGAATGCTAAAAACACATAATACGTTGCCGATGGTAAACAGTAGCCCTAAATATCAGAATCAAATAAAGCAAACTCGGTTACTGTGTCATCTAGTCAACGGTCAGGGTCAGTTAAATCTGCCGAGTGTTCAAAGCATAGCACATTCCAATAAGCGACTCTAGCAGAGTGGGGAAAAGCGATGTTGGATCATACATGCCAATACCTTTTTGAATTAAAAAGGAATTTCCCTATGCATCACACGACCGTATCAAGTAAACAGAGCAGGTTCTAGTAATTTTAATACATTAAGTTATTATAAGTAGTGGTGGATTAAGCCCGACTGTACGAGCCGTAAAAATTAGAATATCTTGTTTTATTCCTTAAGTACATGTAATATCCTGTATTTACGGACTCACCGTCTGTTGTGCGAACTTCCCTACTGAGAAGTCCGGATAAGTGAGCGCTTACAGATACCTCTATAGTTATAAAAAACATTGATCTGTATCTAGTGTAATTGTAAGATATCCATCTAAGGGTATACAAAATATTATCTTACCTCCTGCAAAATAAGGCGAGTTTATCAAAGGAAAATCCTATAAACCTTCAAACATATTAAAATTCGTTTGAACAAAAAAGAGACAGTTAATCAAATAATAACTTATATAGAGGAACTATACATTTGTCTCATAAATCGTAACATTGTTCAAATGACCCACCAGAATTCTCCCACAACAGCAGTCGCAGTTTGCACGCAAAATCTCGAGACGCATGCACCCTCGAATGTCTTAGTGCGTGTAAAAAGACTTTGCTGGGATCTGAAATTTTAATCCTTCCCAACACTCTGAAATATAACGATTTCCGCGAACAAAGCCCTAGACACGGTTGACTCGCAGCAACAAGTTAATCTAGTAATCCACAAAACCTATACATATAAATATCGCATTTTTTTTATTGTTGCTAATTTTTAATCACGCCCAATCAGTCGTAGATGAATCTCTCTTATACTCTATCTAAAGTAATATCCGTAAAGTCATTCAAGCAGAGGTGATTCAGCAGAAATATTTTTTATCTTTTATCTGAATACCAGGAAGTTTCTCCACTAGCGAGTGATCTCTGGGAGAAAAACGGATGTCATTGAAAACAAAATACGGTCTAAGGACAAACATAAAGCTATATACACACCTTCGTATAGAACCCCAATGAAATTTCAAAATAGAGATAAATGACGAAGTTGAAAAATGTTAGTAATAGGAGTCATTAGGAAATCAAATAAGCCCTTATAATTTTTCCCTTATACTTCATGCCATAAAAGATCGGACTTGGTGTATCTGCGTAGATTTCTGTCGCTTAAACAAGGAAACGACTCCCGATAGTTTCCAGTGCCATGTACTGATGACATCTTATCTCTGTTAGGTTAGAATAAATTTTTCACCAGCTTGGACTTACTTAATGGCTTTTACCAGATACCATTACCTAAGTGATTGTACCTCATACACCGTTTTCAGCACACTCAGGGGACATTATCAATTTTTACTTATGCCTCCGGCTTACGTTGCGCCCCAATTATAATATAGTGTTTGGAGACTTTTAGGGAATACCCTATATGCTTATATGGTTGGTCTTATAATCTTTTCTAAATACCTTAGAAGTACATTCACCTAAACTAGAGCTAGTGCTACAGAGACAAAGACAAATAATCTCAGAGTAAAATATCTAAATGTGAGTTTTTAAAAACCGAACATGTTTATTTACGTTTTATGTGTCTAGTCAAGATCTTAAATAGTCCATGGTAAGGTGTCGGCTATTCATAACTTCCGGTAACTATTAACATAAAAAGGGGATACAGCACTTTTGCGCTGTAGTGGGTATTACAATCGTATGTAAATATGTAACTCTTCAATCATAGCAGCTCCTCTAACAGATCTTACGAAGAAGGGCGTAGATTTATTATGGTCTGAAAAGCATCAACAGGTGTTCGATATCATTAAAAAGCGAATAATGCAGCTCTCACCTAACTTAAAAATCCCTGATTTTAAATAAGTTTTTTTTTTTTTTTTTTGCAACAGACGCCTCAGACCAAGGGGTAAGAGGGATACTACTTCAGCAATATGATAAACAGTTCTTTCCTATAGCTTTTTATTCACGTAAACTAAAGCCCTCTGAAAGTAAATCTGCAGTAATAGGCAAGGAAGGGCTAGGTATCGTTAACTCACTAGTACATTTCAAGTTCATAATCTATGGCTATCCTGATAAAGTCCTTACTGAACATGAGTCCTTTACCGAGTTTTTCAAAGGCTTTAATCACAGTCCAAAAGGAACTCGGTGACAAATGATCATTCAGGTCTTTGGAGCCAAGATAAGATATCTACCTGGGAAAGCAATTATCATAGCTGACGCATTATCCCGCAATCCCGCACCATACTGCAAAGAACCATTAATTGGACTAAAAGATATAGATACATCCGTGCCTATTGTTAAAACCATATATAAACAAGAAAATTCCTTAACCCAAGAGATCGCGAGCATTGAATATCTGGGTTGGAGCGCTGAACTGTTAAAAACTGAACAAAGCAAGAGTCAACAGCGATAAGCAAAACAATAAACACTTCGAATGGAAACAGGGTCAGCAGCAATAAGCAAAACAATAAACACTTCGAACGGAAACAGGGTCAGCAGCAATAATCAAAACAATAAACACTTCGAACGGAAACCCTAAAGCAAAAGTATATTTAAAGTATATGTATCAGAATTATGTAATCAAATGTAATATTATATGTAGGTCCGTGACGAGGAAAACCCAAAAAACACAGCAGGTGACTAACGACCAGGTAGTAGTAATAATCTTTTTCATACCAATCGTCCTAAACTGGTCATCCAGGGTTCCCTACTATGTCACAGAAAGCCAAATCACTGTTTTACTGGCCTACAATGCTTACAGAAATAAAAAGCACATAACTGATTGTAACACGTGTCATGAAAACAAAGGACACACTAAGACACCTGTCAGTTTAAGGGCCTATCACGTGCCAAATGAATCCTTGAAAGAATACACGTAGAATTACTAACAGAATTACGAGTCTGACAGAGGAAATAAACACTTCTTAGTGTTAATAGTTCCTTGACACGTTATATAGAATTAATAGCACTAAAAACAAACACTGCAATTGAGTGCGCTAGGAATATTTATGAGTGCTAAATCAGTAAACATGGAATTCAACACATAATAATCTGTGACTCGGGTGGTGTAAATCAATAATAATCTCCTTAACTCGTTGTGTGAATTCCTTTCCATTATGAAAACCAATACCATATTTTATCACCCAGAGTCAATCAGTTTGGTAGAATAAGAGATAAATAAGAAAGTGTCAATGTCTTACGAGTTACAACTCGTGATATTGGATCCGAACTGGATTGTAGCAGTTCTCGCGGTTTTAAATACCTTTATCATTCATATCTTGTATCTATAGAAATGATACCACAAGTAGCCTTATACGGTACGCCGCTAGAACACTTTTCCACATATTCAAGCCAACCATTAATTTATCAAATATATATAAAAAATATATATAAATAAATAAATATAAAAAATAAATTAAATATGGATACAAGTGGAGTCGATATAATACACTCCATAAGAAGTCGGAAGGGTTACAAATTATAACAAAAAAGGAATCATGATAAAATCAATAAGCAAAATGTAACCATAGGTTAATTAAATATCAAAATATATATACGTAAAGATTTGAACTCTAACTTAACGCTTTAGTAATGACAAATAAGCTAAAAGTTCAAAAGCATATCAAAATTTACTAACATATTGTCTGTCCCGGTGATTTATATTTGTAGTCAATGAAAAAAAAAAATAAATAAATAAAATAAAATAAAATAAAAAAGATTTTAAAGTCAGGAAGTCTAGAAGTGAAAATGTATATCTATGTGAATAATCTTATACAGGGCAAATAGTATATATAAAAATTGTATGGAAACCCTTTTCATTAGTTTGAATAAGGAATATCTAATTTAACATAATTACATTTATTTACAATCATGCAGATTTCCAACATGGAACTAAAATTATATTGTTCAGTTTTGGTACTATTTTTTTTTCAGACATTCTTCTCATGTGGGTGGAGGATTAAAACAAAAAAATATCATTTGAAAATACTAAAGTCGTATCTATTACAGCTGGCAGGAGCAATCTCCTGCCAAGTGACGACGTCATCAGTTCTGAAGATGCATGACGCGTTGCCGGATCAGCATTGTTCCTTTTAACCTCAATAAAACGCTTGCAAGGCAGGTTGCTGGAGAGAGGAATGCTTAGCCCGAACTTCTCATGGGCAAGACAGACGTTAGGTACAAGTGTCTATCCGTATGCTCAATGCAATTTTAGTTAAGGACTTGCAATCATTTTAAAATTAATGAACAAAATATGCAAATAGAATTTCTATAACATCAAAATGAATTATTTTTTTCTGAACCTCATAGACAATTAGAGTCAATAATTCAGCTTATGACATTGGTAAACAGACATTTAGAATTATCAAGTCATGGATATGAAAATTTTACTTGCAACATTAGCCTATGACAATTCAAGTAAATCACATTCATGGGAAAATGTCACATTTTCTTGAAAAACCCAAAGTTTATATAGAAATTAGTTACATAGTGGGTTCTTTCGTTGCATCGCCTGCCTATTAATAAAGTTTAAAAACTAACCTCAGAGGATGAGCGCGAGAGAATTGAATATGAAACTTTTGTTAGGGGCACATAGGATCGGATTTTGTCACAACTTAATTTCAGTTAGCATAGAGAAATACAGAATCATGATTAATATTCTCTTTGACTCTTATGTTGCCTGGCAATCTTACAAATAGCTCCGTTTTCCACTTCTTTGTCTAGTAACTTACTATCAGTAATATCGAATTTTCTTTGGGATTCGTATTGATATCTGTTTATTTTTTATAATTATGAATATTTTTACAATCATCAGAGACCTGGATAGGTTCACTTATTGTTAATGTCATGGATAAAAAAGTTTGTACAGCTGTCTCTTGAATTCCATAAAATATCAGCGAATTCATGTGGGTTAAGTCTGGTTCTAAATGGCTTTCTCCATCCCGTATTTGATGTTCTGAAATTATTTTGCCCTTGTGACAAGTATAATTTCACTTGCAGGCTGATTAATGGAACCTGGTTACAGTATCCGGCAGTACGAGAGTTTCACATCGCAACTTCAAAAAAATTGTTCGCCGCTGCGGACGACGGCAGTCAAATAACAACCGCCTACAATGTGAAAGGAGTAAGCACCATCATAAGTGAACAAGTTTATATTTTCTTCTTCGACCGACACCCGTATACCGTCGTTAATCTCGTTTTAATGCGGAACGCTCCGGCGGCTGTCGGAAATCGACTACAAAAGGGACATACTTCCGACAATTATGACCAGAAGGATATTCAACTCTACGTTGCTGGTGAAGGACTCGTGCTGGGGGTGATTTTATTCATCGCGAACGTATTCGTGCGGCTTAGGATGCAGAGATCAAGTATGAGCACAAAATAGAACGTTGGACACCGCCCAGGCAAATTTTCCCCTTGTTTTAACCATTTGGAATTGGCCATTTCATTTGGCTATAGGTGGTTGTCTGGAACCGTGTAATGGACGAAAAGTTGTTCGAACACTAGTTAAATGTGTAGTAGTATAACCTCGGTCATGTATCCTATATATAAAGTATCATGTATCCTATATATAAATGATCATAAATAACAGAGTCAAAATATATCTTTGCGTGTACGCTCTAGGAATCTATTTAAAGTGCACATATCTTAATCATAATTATATGAATCCATATACATATGTATAAATAAATGAGGTAGCCTATAATCAATCTGTTACCTTTTATCTTACCAATAACTGCAGATATATAACAGTTAGCATAAAAAAATCAACGAATCAATCAGCATAAACATTAATAATTTGTATCAATTCATATATGAAATTCTTATCAGTTAAAATATGATTTTTATCATGTTAATCTTTATTATATGCGATTATCAGAGTACATTAGTATTTTCTGTAGCATGTGTATCTTAAAGAGATGAAGTGAAAAACTGTATCAGTATATATCACGTGATCACTATTATTTACCAATATCATTATATTTTATATTTTATTACTTGAATCTGTATTTGTGTACACCATTAATTTTTTTTTACTTATAAGTATTTTCTATATATCTATATATATTTACAAAGTGTCTGTATCACACTCCTATAAGTCAACTGCAAGTCAAGCTTGCGTAATATTCAGTGGTTAGTTATGGTAGCTGACCGAGCTTTTATGTAAGTGATTACATAATAAAAATATGGAATGTTATTCCATATATATAAAAGACTAAAACTAAAGAGGTCAACCAGATTGCTTGCAGGAATGTGATCAGACCAGAGACGTTAAAGTATGTAGGCTAAGATGACATGCCATCACCTGTAGTCATTCAATTGTTTATAAACTTTAGTTCAAGCTTTCTGCTTGAGACAAACACCCTGACCTATAGCTCAAGTGGCTTACATGATTAGTAACTATGTCATCCGATTGTATGTTCGTATGTTCGAGCTACTGCCTGCTTCCTTTATGATTTGTAACCAAGATGGTAGTCAGAATAGAGTTAGCCATCATCATTGGCAGACCTGTACCTCTTTACCTAAGCTTTATCATGTAGAACAGAATAGAATTAGCCATCATCATTGGCAGAAGCGATCAAGCTATCGTCATTAGAAGCCCTGTACAATCCTACTTGATCTTCACCATGTAATCTCAGAGAATATAAGTATTTTTTGTACTTCGTGGTTTCTACTAGAACCTCACATCATTGCCGAATCATCATGAGTTTAACACATCGTCATCATAACCAAAGAAGATAATACCGACTTCGTAAGTGATCTACAAACCCCAAGAGACTCCAATGAATATGGAAGTGCAATACCAACCGACTTAGCGTAAGATTATCGCAAGTCTAACATTACCTCATAGGGCACCTTATTATACAAGGCAACAGACCTAATACATTTTGTTTATATTTACACAGATGCTTAGATATTCGGAGTATCATGATAAAAGGATATTTGGCGGCTGATTTCAACTTCACGTGAAACATATATATATCAATTTGATATCTCCCCCAATAACCGACAGGGATGACACATTAGGCCCAAGCATGTGAGTGTCAAATAATGAAGATGATAAGCTCCATGAAAATTTCTCTCTTAGCCTAGGTCAAGATGGTGCTCCCAAAAAGATGATGGGAAGGACAAAAGAGCTTGGATGGGCAAGAAAAAGAATGTAAGGAATTGTGGTAATGTGAGGAAAAGATGTAAGTTCGTTAGAGATGGTTTGGGCTGAGCAGGAGGCCCTGTTTACATACACCTACCTTAGTTAATTCAGTGGTGCTCATGTAAGTTACACTCCCTCGGAGACAATCCACTTAGAACTTAGAGCTCCACTGGCAAGGGAGTGGGGAGCAGGCAAGAGCTCAGTGGCCAGACATCTGTTCAATTTGAGGTCACAGTTTAGAAGAAGATGCTTGTCTTGTCTTTCTGCCCTGCTCCCATCCCCATCGTAGTCGGGACTTAAGGTCGTCTTCACCCTCTGGTAGGCAGAGCTTGAACAGGTGAGCCTTCGTCAGATCCCTAGTATATGCAAAACAGAGTGTCCCACAGGAAATCACCTGCTCAAGAAATGTTAAAAGAGAAAATAGGTAGGCCCTAGGGAAGGTACCATCATTTAAATTGAAAATAACAAAATAAGAAAAATAAAGAGAATTGTGAAGTGGCTGAAAGCCACAGTTAAAGTGGCGAAATGATGAAAAAACTTTAGTTAACGGATATTTACCCAAATCAGTAATCAACGAAGCAAAGTTGATAAAGATAAAAATAGCAAAGGAAGCTCAAAAACTTTTGGGTGGAGAGAAATAGACTAGCATCATCAGTGTGTTATTAAAAAAAAAAAAATTGTAATCAGAAAGACCGAAAAAAGAGAGATTTGGTTATCATTCAACTGATCATGAATAAAGTACAGTAAATAAATTATACTCACATATTCATGGAAAAATTATCTGAAGTAAATTCATCTTTGAATTTGCATATTGTACTGGTTCGTGTAATTAAATATCCTCAATTCTTTCCATGACAATAATAATAAGCATCTATTTGCAAGCTGGAAGCATAGAGTATACATGTACAAATTAAGAAAAACTGAAGGCCTCCGCTAAAGAAAATAACGGCAATAAGAGAAAACGATGATAATTGATATAATGTGTCATTTTAAAACATCTCAGCATGATAGGTCATATTGTCACTAATATGGCCATTCTCTCTCTCTTGCTGGGACGAAAAGATAACGGAAAGATTCAAGATTTACATTTGTGATTATTATTATAATTTGCTGTTTCAGTATTATACTTTTGTCGATTATTTTTCATCCATTGCTATTTTTTTTTTAAATTTCCATAGTACTCTAGCTTCCCAAGTATAACAACAATAATGAAATAAGCATTGCCAAGCGGCTAAGGAACTCTGCTCATTAGCCAGAGGACTCGAGTTCAGAATCATGAGAATAATGAGAGTTAGACTCATCCTCTAAACATTTTATGGGATATCATATCTTCTCCTACAAAAACTGGCAAAAGATAAAAACGAAAAAAAAAACATGTTGACATGAGGTTGCTCAGGAATTGCCGAAAATGTTTGAGCTTGACGTTACTTATAGTCGTATGAAAAAGTCTTTTACTGCCGAGAGCAGTAGTGCTGAAAGTTCAATTCCTCCTTTTGCACAAAACAGATCACCAGCGTTCTTTGAAGTGTCACCCTAAAATGGACTAGAATACAGGAAATCTCATCTTAGTCATTAAAAATTTTCTGAGGGAGGGGGAGGGGGTGGACCCCAGACCTCCTTCAAGGCAAAGCCCTGGATGCTCACAATGATAGCAGCATAATTAACACCATTCTAGTACGGAAAAGTCAACTTGTGCCTTTCGTGTAAGGGAGTTTAATGTGATGTAACATGTATTCAGCAAAACGTGAGTAGACATATATTCCAAATAGATACACATTAATACTAGCTACGGACAAACTTTCCTTGTTTCAAGAAAAGCTGCTTCTACTGTTAAAAAAATAAAATTCGAATTCGCGTTTTCCTTTCTGGTATTATTTTTGTTCCGCATTTATGGATACTGGTTAAAGGTTCATATGTATCTGTTTTTTTTTTTTCTCCTTCTTTGCATTCATTCCTTCTTCTCAGGCTTTCGCTCATGGCCAGTCTATCTTGCATATGCTTGTGTTATCATGAAATGGCCTTCTTTATTTAGCCTATTAGGAAATTTGGCCTTGTAACACATTAATAATAACGATGAGGAAAATAAAAAAAAAGTTCTGTCTCCTGAAAACGGAGAACGAATAGTGTTCTGAGAGAGAGGGTGCAGAGATATTTCATAATTAAGCAAACCAAATCCAGCAACGTACACATCCACAGCGACGAGCTAACTAAAACTTTCGTCGGTAAACAAGGAGTTGGAGCCGGTAAAATCTTTTGAATGCTTTTGTGTACCCATACAGTGTTACCTCTTAGTGCACTGTGTAGGTAGCACTGAGGTTTTGTTTGATCCCAATCCATTTCTTTATTTTTTCTTTGGCCCAATTGTTCTGTTTCCCTTTGGTTTTGTAGTTCATCATCTAAGCCTTGCCTTTTCCCTCTTCACTCAAAAGCCATTGTTACTAGGCAGCCATATAACCCTTTAAAATAAAATAATAATAATAATAATAATAATAATAATTAATAATAATAATAATATTAATAATAACAATGCGTTCCATTAAAAGAAAGATATATATATATAAATTAATATTATATATATATTATATATATATATATATATATATATATATATATATATATATATATATATACTATTATATTATATATATATGTATATATATATATATATATATATATAGATATGGATATATATATATATTATATATATGTTTATTATATAATATATATTATTATATATTATATATATTTATAATATATATATACTATAATATATATATATATATATATATGTATATATAATATTATATTTATATATATATTATAATTTATATTTTTTTTATATATATAATTATATATTAATATAAAAAAATAATTATAAATATATTATTATTATATATATATATATATATATATATATATATATATAATTCTTTCTTTTAAAGGAAAAATTCATGGCATATCAGTATGATATGCCCAATAATGATTATGTATCCTGTATACTGATTTATCTTTATCACATACCTTTTGATTTCGGTGTGCTATATTAAACACCTTTCTGTTAGATATGTTTCATACATAAAGAGTTATCTGGTGCCATATACTTTTAGAAAAGTATTCACTTATATTAATCAATGAATGTATACACTGATAAATTTATATGATTTTGAAAATGCCATATTATCAGGACATTTGTATCATTTGTGTTCCTTGTATTTTTAAATCATGTGTTTTCGTTTTTAGTGTCCATTAATAGGTAATACATAGTTAATTATTTTCTAAGGGGTCAACAATAATAAAAAGTGTTGAGAGTTCCGTGATAAACTTTAAACCCTTTACAAAAAAAGAAATTCGAACCCTTTCCGGGTTTACTTCAGTCCAAATCTGAAGATGATCCCAGGGAAGGGTTCGAAAAGTTTTTTGTAAAGGTTTTAGAATTATGCACGAACTCTCAACACTTTTTATTATAGTGGACCCCTTAGAACATTATATATACTCTCGCGATAGAGAGTTTTCCCCAACATAGTTCATTCTTGTCAACCTTTTTTATTGTTACGAGTTGAATGCTGGAGCATATAAGGGCTTGGAAGACCAAATAGGCAATAAAAAATAGATATAATTCATTGTAATATGATAGTGTGATGATGAGAAGAGAGAGAGAGAGAGAGAGAGAGAGAGAGAGAGAGAGAGAGAGAGAGAGAGAGAGAGGAGTATTGTGAGGTTGTTTTCAAGTCACATGCTGATAGAGGGCAACGTAAACAAACCACAGACCCGACAGGAAGACGAACGAGGTCACTTGACTTTCTGTTGTCAGTTTACTATATTATTACTACAACAATTGCAATCACAGAAATAACATTCATTGTTGTGTCGAATCGGTAAACGAGAATTGAATGTTTTTAAGGATGTATTTTACCACTACCTTTATATTTCAAGTTGCAACTCACTTTTGTCGTTGAAGTTGTGAGTGCGTGTGATTGTTATATACTCAACAACGCTCTGATTCATTCAAGCGCAGGTTTTGTCAGCGTTCAGACGCTGTATTCTTTTGTAGGAAAGCTCAAAAAAAAAAAAAGAGAGAGAAAAAAAAAACGGAGAATGTCTCAATTAACACTTCTCTATTTTCACAAGTGGTGTGGCATTTTTATGTGAAAGCCATCACTGCACAGCGAAGGGAAATTTTTCAGGTCAGCCTTAGTTTGGCTGAAGATTTTCTGAATTATTGTCTATAGCTTTGTGTGTTCGGACATCTTCTCTGTCCACTCATTCACTAACAAAATCTTTTCTTAAAATCGGTTTTTACGGAGGCTCAATTTCTCTCCTCGATTTCTTGAAGTCCTTTCAACCACCTACAATTTTTCGGGTTTGACTAATTATGGATTCACTTGATTTTCTAATATCTTTGTTTCAGTTTTCATGGATTTCACTATATACATAGTTTAGTAGTTTCTGTCGTTTCATCGTTTCTTATTTCTGTGATTTTTCCTCCATCTCCTAGTTGTTCTAATTTGTTATTTCTCTCCTAATTCTTCTTCAGTATGTTTTCATATGGGTTTTTCATCATTAAAAATGAAAATTCATTAATATTAATGATAATAATAATAGCAGCACCAGTACAACAACAGCAATGGTAATACATATGAGGGGATTAGTGATAATCTCTTCTTTCTTCCACAGTATATTGTCATTCACATCACTTTTACGTGTACAACATTTTGTCTTTCTTGCTCCCTAGACTATTTCTTCTTTCATATTCTTTTCTACCACAATTACTTCAGATTTCCGTTCCTTCAGCCAGTTCTTTCCTAGTCTGACTTCACAGGGCTATGCCGGAATGCGGATCCTCTTTCCATTAAGCTTCTAATCCTGATGCCACGGGAAGAGTTCCCAGCAAAGAAAGTCGCCCTAATTCTTGGACTGACTGATGTCTATTATCTAATTAGGCTTCACATTAATCCACGAAATTTAGTGCGAAATTTGACTGCATATTTCTTTTCTATATATGAGTGGGAATATCCTGCGACTTTATTCTTTATTTTGTATTCAGAATTTCTGCAGCGACCTCTCTCATATAATTATCGCTGAAACATGGGTGATTTTAGTATTATTTTTTTTTTTTTTTTTTTTTTTGCTAAGAAGAAAATTATAGGACTTGATGGTCGAGATTTGGAGTCAATTTGAAACGAGAGGAAATATACAATAAAAAAGGATTTGGTTAATTTTTTAAATGCTTCACCATTGAATGACTTGTTTTATATTCCTGACAACATAAGAGAAACAGACGAATAACAGAACAGGAACATTTAATTCAAACTTATGCAAAGAGAGAGAGAGAGAGAGGAGAGAGAGAGAGAGAGCGAGAGAGAAGAGAGAGAGAGAGAGAGAGAGAATTATAATCGGCCTTAATTGCCAAGTATATCGCTTACCAGATGCAGAAGCACAATACACGTCGCACATATAAACTGAGCGCACCAGGGAAGATCTAAGCATTATGTAGTAATGAATGCTACCAAGGTAGCTCCAAAGCCGTCGTATTATCCTGAGGCCTTTATGCCATCGTAGTCTCCTCTTTACGTCCCATTAACCGGTTCCTTTTTATTTAATAATATTTTCCTTAAAGCATGGATAAACAAATCATAAATCTTTTTTATATTCTTTATGTTTGCGGCCAAGAAATATGTTGAAAGATAAATATTTTCGTGTTAAACAAAAATTAAAATGTTTAGTAGTTAGGTCTGTCACTTCCTGTAAACAAACACTGTACAGCGGATTCACATAGGCTCTGGAATGAAAATACCCAGTTAAATAATTCCAAAATTTGGTTATAGGTGTTAGCGAATGACGAAGTGAAGAGCAGGATTAACATCACTAGAAACAGTAGTGAGTTCTGACTTGTGAGCCACATGCGTGGATCCTTCAAGAGCTACCTCGTTGTACTTGCTCTGAAATGAGAGAAAATTGCAGCAAAACACAGTTAACGATGTTGCACAGCTAAAGAAGAAGAGTTAAAGGGAAAAGAAAAATGAAAGGCAAAAACATTGCAGATGTGCTGTAGAGAAGTAAAAAGATGTACAATTAGGTGCACTGCGGACTTCAGGAATATGCTTGTTACCTCTTATTCTCAAACCCAACAAGGGCAAATGTAAATAATGTGAATGATTGCCAAATGATTGTGTTTGCAATAGGGTTTTTGCTGTAAGGGATGCTCTTGTGCTTGCACACCTGATGGAATCAGACTGACCTTCGTATGAACAAACACAACTATGTGAGCGACGATACTTTATAAATAAAGAAAAAAGATGAAAAAGATCATATGATTGGTAGTACGTTTGTGACGTATTTATGTTGAGTGCATCTTAGCGTACTCATAGGAGTTCTGTTGCTTTTTCTTCTGCACAGTAATCTATCCTTAATTTCGGAGTGGGATCAACCGGTCAGTGATTTTAAAATTAGCCCTATCATGAGAAACCTAATTTCCTTCATATACGCACGGAAAACTAACAAACAAGTATCGATTCCATCTCACATAGCCTAATGCTGTACTTCCCTCTTTTGCATCCACTTTGACTCGTGCTTGACTTTAGCCATCTCCGTTCCAGCACTTCATCACAGAGGAAGGGCTTCCAGGTTGTAGGAATACATGGACAAAGTCGGTTACAAAGGGAGTTCATCTACAATAAATAAATAAATAAATAAATAAATAAATAAATAAATAAATAAAGAAATAAATAAAGTAAAAAAAAAATAATAATAATAGAAAACAAAAAAGCACTGTAATTCATGTGTCATTAAAAAGCCCGTTAAGGGAAAAGGAAACTTTTCTTTTTTTTGTATTAATTTTCGCTGTTACAAAGATTGATCAAATGATTTACAATGAGTTACAAGGATTAGGATGTCTCAAAGGCTTGTTGGTCCATCCGAGGAGACATCGTGTGCTCACTTATCTCTAGCTTTCTTTTAACCTCTGCCACACTGTTGCTGTTTACAACTTCTGGTGGCAGTTTATTCCATGTGTCACATATCTTGTATGCAAAGAAGCTCCCACAGTGGGATGTGTTGAATATCTTCTGTTCTAGTTTCCTTCCATTATTTCTTGTCTGGTTTTCGTTTAACGTAAATAGGTCACAGTCTACTTTTGTTATGCCTTTCAGTATTTTAAATGTTTCTATTAGTTGTCCTCGCAATCGTCGTGTTTCAAAGCCATACATGGTCAGGTTCTCTCGTCGTTTTCGGTAACCTATTTGCCTGATGGATGGAATTAACTCTGTGAATCTTGCTTGTACCCCTTCTAATCTATTTATGTATTTTCTTAGTACTGGTGACCAAAACTGTACTGTATATTCAAGATGATGTCTGATTATTGTGTAGAGCTGCAGCACCGTTTCCGTGTTACTGTATTTGAACTGCCACTTTATGTATCCCACTAGTTTCTGTGCCTTCTTTTCTGCTTTTATGCAATGTTTTGTGGATTTTACGTCCTTGGTAATAATGACTCCAAGGTCCTCCTCTTGGTCTACACTATTTATGTCATTCTCAAGCAGTATGTAACTAGCATGAGGGTTGTTTGTTCCTATTTGTAACACTTTACACTTAAACGTTAAAAAGCATTTGCCAATTTTTTACCACTCTCCTATTTGCATTAGATCATTTCTTAAACTTTCCACTGCATCTGGGTCTACTGCATTTACACTTAGTTTGATGCATCTGCAAATTTGTTATCCTGCTAGTTAAGCCTACATCAATGTCATTAATGTCAATAAAAAAAAAGAGGGGCCAAGGACAGAATCCTGAGAAACTCCGCTTGTTACATCTTCCCGTGATGATTCTTTACCATTTTATTAGGACTCTCTCTCTCTGTTTTCTATAAGTTAGCCAGTCTTCAATCCAGTCTGCTATTTCTCCGACAATTCCTAAAGCTCTAACTTTTGTCATTAGTTTCTTGTGTGGAACTTTGTCAGAGGCCTTTTGGAAATCTAAGTAGAGTAATATCTATTGCTCTACTACTGCCGTAAATACCAAGCATGTTATGAAAAAAATCCAAGAGGTTTGATAGGCAGGATCCGTTTTGTCTGAAACCGTGTTGGCTGTTTAACAAAAAGTTGTTTCTATCAATGTGATTCACAATTTGATTTGCAATTATAAATTCAAATATCTTGCAAACGACCGACATTAGACAGATTGGTCTATGATTTTCAACTCAGCCAAGGCATTTCTATAGCGAGCTGGGAAGTTCATTTCAATTGAAAATTTCATTGCTGAATATATGATCCCTTTTCATCGTGTCTTACTGATGTTGGCAAAGGTAACGTATTGTTTAAAGTCATTAAAAGATGACGTTATAAATAATATGGATCTTTAGTTGCTGTGAACATGTCTTGGTAATAAGACGAAAGTTCTTAGAATCTCCGTAAATGGGGATATAATCCATAATGATGTAAAATCCTTATCTAGTTATATAAAGAATAATTTACTATACAAAGAGATATATAACTACATAACCATTTTACGTCATTGTGGATTATATATATATATATATATATATATATATTATATATATATATACATATATATATATATATATATATATATATATATATATACCTATATAATTCCCCACCAGTTAACATATATGAAAATATATTAATCATGAGGTAGAATGACTCAGATATTAAAGGACAATTGTAGCTCGATGTATGTATATGAATCACGGTAATGTGATATGAGTTATATAAATGCTATGTGTGGACAAAAGCACTACAATGTTACCGAGGTCGAGGTGGGTTGATGTCGACTCCAAAACAACGAACACCTGAGAGTGACAGCTATTTGTAGTTGAGAGACGGTATAAACTTTTAACTTCTTGCGTGGCGGTGTTATCTGCTTCACTGAGTTTCCTGAATTTGTTGGTTCGATGGTTCACGCCCATGATCCAACAAATTTCTTATAGACTAAAAAATTCCCCTTCGGTTAACATATATGAAAATATATTAGTTCCGAAGTAGAACAAATTAAATATTAAGGACATTTGTAGCTCGATGTACGTGTATTATATTATATATATATATATATAATATATATATATATATATATATATATAATATATATATATATAGATATATATATAATATATACATATATAATATATATTTATACATATATATATAATATTAATTATATTATTTATATATAATATTATATATATTATTATATATATTATTATATATATATATTAGGGGCATTGTGCCTTGTATGATAAGGCGCCCTATGAGGTAATGTTAGACTAGCGATAATCTATACGCTAAGTCAGTCGGTATTGCACTTCCATCTTCAATGGAGTGTCTGGGGTTTTGTAGATCACTTACGAAGTCGGTATTATCTTTACGACGATGTGTTAAACTCATGGTTCGGTGAGGTTCTTGTAGAAAACACTAAGTATATTATATATTCTTCTGAAGTTTTACATGGTGAAGATCAGATATGATTGTACAGTCTTCTAATAACGATAGCTTGATCGCTTCTGCCAATGATGATGGCTAATCCTATTCCTCTACATGATAAAGCTTAGGTAAAGAGGTACAGGTCTCTAATGACGATCAAATAACTCTGTTCTGCTTGTCTACCATCTCTGTTACAAGTTATGAAGGAACAGACAGTAGTTCGAACATATGAACATACTATCAGATGACATAGTTACATACGAACACACAATCAAATGAGACACGCTACAGATCACGTAGGCGGTAGTTGTCTCAAGCAGGGAGCTTGGACTAATGTTTATAAACAATTGAATGACTACAGGTGACGGCATGTTTATCTTAGCCTACATACTTATTGTATAACGTCATCTTTAGCGTCTCTAGTCTGATCACATTCCTGCAAGCAATCTGGTTGACCTCTTTAGTTTTAGACTTTTATATATATGGACTAACATTCCATATTTTTATTATGTAAACACTTACATCAGCTCGGTCAGCTACCAAAACCAACTACTGAATATTACTCAAACTTGACTTGCATTTGACTTATAGGAGTGTGATACAGACACTATGTGAATATATATATATATATATATATATATATATATATATATATATATATATATATATATATATATATAAGTAAATAAAAATTCATGGTGTACATGAATTGATTCAAGTAATAAAATATAAAACAATGATATTGGTAAATAATAGTGATCACATGATATATATAATGATACAGTTTTTCACTTCATCTCATTAAGATACATATGCTACAGAAAATACTAATGTACTCTGATAATTGCATAGAATGAAGATTAACATGATAAAAAATCATATTTTAACTGATAAAAAAGTTCATATATGAATTGATAAAATTATTAATGTTTATGCTGATTGATTCTTTGATTTTTATGCTAAATGTTATATATCTGATTCATTAATCAATATACTAACTCATATATAACTGCAGATATTGGTAAGAAAAAAGGTAACAGATTGATTATAGGCTACCTGATTTGTTTATACATATGTATATGGATTCATATAATTATGATTAATATATGTGCACTTTAAATAGATTCCTATTGCGTACACGCAAAGATATATTTCAATTCCGTTATTTATGATCATTTATATATAGATTCCTAGTGCGTACACGCAAAAAATATATTTCGATTCTGTTATTTATGATCATTTATATAAGAGATTCCTATTGCGTACACGCAAAAAATATATTTCGATTCTGTTATTTATGATCATTTATAGAATATTAGGATACATGATACTTTATATATATAGGATACATGACCGAGGTTATACTACTTCACTTTCAACTAGCTTTCGAACAACTTTTCGTCCATTACACAGTTCCAGACAACCACCTATAGCCAATGAAACGGCCTTTTTCAATGGTTAAAACAAGGGGAAAATATGCCTGGGCGGGTCCAACGTTCTATTTTTGAGCTCATACTTATTCTCTGCATCCTAAGCTACACGATTACGTTCGCGATGAATGAAAAAACATCCCCAGCACGAGTCCTTCGCCAGCAAAGTAGAGTTGAATATCCTTCGGGTCGTAATTGTCGGAAGTATGTCCTTTTTGTAGTCGAATTCCGACAGCCGCTGGAGCGTTCCGCATGAAAACGAGATTAACGACGAGATACGGTGTCGGTCGAAGAAGTCCATGAAATTCCTTTCACATTGTAGGCGGTTGTTACTTGACTGTAGTCGTCCGCTGCGACGAACGATTTTTTGAAGTTGCGATGTGAAACTCTCGTACTGCAGGATACTGTAACCAGGTTCCATTAATCAGCCTGCAAGTGAAATTATACTTGTCACAAGGGCAAAGTAAATTCAGACGACATCCAAATACAGGGAGGGAAGAGAGCCATTTAGACCAGACTAACCCACCTGAATGAATTCGCTGATATTTTGGAATTCAAAAGAGTCCGCTGTACAAACTTTTTTATCCATGGCATTAACAATGAGTGAACCTATCCAGGTCTATGATGACTTGTAAAAATATCCATAATTATAAAAAATAAATAGATATCATTACGAATCTCAAAGAAAATTCTATATTACTGGTAGTAAGTTACTAGACAAAGAAGTGGAAAACGGAGCTAATTGTAAGATTGCCAGGCAACATAAGAGTCAAAGAGAAGATTAATCATGATTCTGTAGTTCTCTATTCTAACTGAAATTAAGTTGTGATAAAATCTGATCCTATGTGCCCTAACAAGTTTCATATTCAATCTTCTCGCGCGCATCCTCTGAGGTTAATTTTAACAACTTTATTAATAGGTAGGAGATGCAACGAAAAAAAACCCACTATGTAACTAATTTCTAAATAAACTTTGGGTTTTTCAAGAAAATGTGACATTTTCCCATGAATGTTTTACTTGAATTGTAATAGGCTAATGTTGCAAGTAAATATTTCACATATATATCTTGATACTTCTAAATGTCTATGAGGTTCAGAAAAATTAATTCATTTTGTTGTTATAGAAATTCTATTTGCTTATTTTGTTATTAATTTTAAAAATGATTGCAAACTCCTTAGCTAAAGTTGCATTGCGCACACCGATAGACACTTGTACCTAACGTCTGCCTTGCCCATGAGAAGTTCGGGCTAAGCATTCCTTTCTCCAGTCAATCTGCTTTTGCAAGCAGAGACGACACACAGATGAAGCCTGTGTAAGCAGATATTTGAGGTTAAAGGAATCACTGCTGATACGGCAAACGCGACAGACCTTCTAGAACTGATGACGTCGTCACCAGCTTAAGAGTTACGTTACTTGCTGTAAGAGATACGACTTTAGGATAAATTTTTTGTTTTTTTAATACTCGACCCACATGAGAAGAATGTCTGAAAAAAAAAAAAAAACAGTACCAAAATTGAACAATATATTAGTTTCATGTTGGAAAACTGCAAGATTATGTTAAATTAAATATTCCTTATTGAAACTAATGAAAAAAAGGTTTCCATACAAATTCTATATATTATTAACCCTGTATAAGATTCATATAGGATTATTTCATAGATAACATTTTCACTTCTAGACTTCCTGACTTTAAAATCTCTTTTATTTTATTTTATTTATTTTATTTATTTTTATTTTATTTATTTATTTATTTATTTAATTTTTTTTCATTGACTACGAATATAAATCACCGGGACAGACAATATGTCAGTAGGTTTTTGGATATGTGTTTGAACTTTTAGCTTATTTGTCATTACTAAAGCGTTAAGTTAGAGTTCGAATCTTTACGCATATATATTTAGATATTTAATTAACCTTGGGTTACGTTTTGCTTATTGATTTTATCGTGATTCCTTTTTTATTATAATTTGTAACCCTTCCGACTTCTTACGGAGTGTATTATATTGACTCCACTTGTATCCATATATATCTTATTTTTTTATATATTTATTTATTTATATTTTTTAATATATATTTGATAAATTAATGGTTGGCTTGAATATGTGGAAAAGTGTTCTAGCGGCGTACCGTATAAGGCTACTTGCGGCATCAATTCTATAGATACAAGATATAAATAATAAAGGTATTTAAAACCGCGAGAACCGCTATAATCCGGTCGGATCCAATATCACGAGTTGTAACTCGTAAGACATTGACACTTCCTATTTAATTATCCGTTATTCTACCAAACCGATTGACTCTGGGTGATCAAATATATTATTGGTTTTCTTAATGGAAAGGAATTCACACAACGTGTTAAGGAGATTATTATTGATTTACACCACCCGAGTCACAGATTATTATGTGTTGAATTCCATATTTACTGATTTAGCACTCATAAATATTCCTAACGCACTCAATTGCGGTGTTTGTTTTTAGCTATAATTTCTATATAACGTGTCAAGAACTATTAACACTAAGAAGTGTTTATTCCCTCTGTCAGACTCGTAATTCTGTTTAATAATTCTACGTATATTCTTTCAAGGATTGATTTGGCACAGGATAGGTCCCTAAACTGACAGGGGTCTTAGTGTATCCCTTGTTTTCATGACACATGTTACAATTAGTTATGTGTTTTTTATATCTGTAAGCATTGTAGGCCAGTAAAAATAGTGATTTGGCTTTCTGTGATATACTATGGAACCCTGGATGACGGAATGCAACCAGTTTATGACGATTGGTATGAAAGAGATTATTATTACTACCTGGTCGTTAGTCATCTGCTGTGTTCTTCGGGTTTTCCTCGTCACGGACCTACATATAATACTACATTTGATTACATTATTCTGATACACATACCTTAAGTATACTTTTGCTTTAGGGTTTCTGCTCGAAGTGTGTATTGTTTTTGCTTAGCCGCTGACCCTGTTTCCGTTTCGAGTGTTTTATTGTTGGTGTTTATTGCTGCTGACTCTGTTTCCGTTCGAAGTGTTTATTTGTGTTTGGGTTATGTCTGTTGACGCTTTGTTTGCTTTGTTCATTTTGTAACAGTTTCTGCGCTCCGACCCAGATATTCAATGCTCGCGATCTTTGGGTTAAGGAATTTTCTTGTTTAGATACGGTTTTAACAATAGGTACGGATGTTTCTATATCTTTTAGTCTAATTAATGGTTCTTTGCGGTATGGTGCGGGATTGCGGGATATGCGTCAGCTATGATATTTGCTTTCCCAGGTAGATATCTTATCTTGGCTCCAAAGACCTGAATGATCATTTGTCACCGAGTTCCTTTTGGACTGTGATTAAAGCCTTTGAAAAAACTCGGTAAAGGACTCATGTTCAGTAAGGACTTTATCATGATAGCCATAGATTATGAACTTAAAATATACTAGTGAGTTAAAGATACCTAGCCCTTCCTTGCCTATTACTGCATATTTACTTTCAGAGGGCTTTAGTTTACGTGAATAAAAAGCTATAGGGAAGAACTGTTTATCATATTACTGAAGTAATACCCTCCTTACCCCCTTGGTCTGAGGCGTCTGTTGCAATAAAAAAAATTCTTTATTTAAATCAGGGAGGGTTTTTAAGTTAGGTGAGCTGCATTTTTCCGCTTTTTAAGATATCGAACGCCTGTTGATGCTTTTTAGACCATAATAAATCTACGCTCTTCTTCGTAAGATCTGTTAAAGGAGCTGTCATGATTGAAGAATTACATATTTGCATACGATTGTAATACCCACTACAGCGCAAAAGTGCTGTATCCCCTTTTACGTTAATAGGTACCGGAAGTTATGAATAGCCGACACCTTACCATGGACTACTTTTAAGACCTTGACCAGACACATAAAACCTAGATAAACATGTTCGGTTTTTGAAAAAACTCACATTTAGATATTTTACTCTGAGATTATTTGTCTTTGTCTCTGTAGCACTAGCTCTACTTTATGTGAATGTACTTCTAAGGTATTAGAAAAGATTACAAGAATCATCCATATAGGCATGTAGGTTATCCCCTAAAAGTCTCCAAACACTATATTGTAATTTGGGGCGCAACGTAAGCCGGAGGCATACGTAAAAATTGATAATGTCCCCTGGGTGTGCTGAAAACGGTGTATGAGGTACAATCACTTAGGTAATGGTATCTGGTAAAAGCATTTAAGTAAGTCCAAGTTGGTGAAAAAAAAAATTTATTCTAACCTAACAGAGATAAGATGTCGTCGGTACATCGCACTGGAAACTATCGGAAGTCGTTTCCTTGTTTAAGCGACAGTAATCTGCGCAGATACGCCAAGTCCGATCTTTTATGGCATGACGTTTGAGGGAAAAATTATATGGGCTTATTTGATTTCCTAATGGCTCCTATTACTAACATTTTTCAACTTCGTCATTTATCTCTATTTTAAAATTTCATTGAGAATCTATACGAAGGTACGTAAATAGCTTTATGTTTGTCCTTAGACCGTGTTTTGTTTTCAATGACATTCGTTTTTTCTCCCAGAGATCACTCGCTAGTGGAGAAACTTCCTGGTATTCAGGTAAAAGATAAAAAAAAATTCTGCTGAATCACCTCTGCTTGAATGACTTTACGGATATTACTTTAGATAGATTATCAGAGAGATTCATCCACGACTGGTTGGGCGTGATAAAAATTAGCAAACAATAAAAATGCGATATTATAACTTCCGTATCAACGAATGTATACTTTTAGGGCTTTGTTCGCGGAAATCGTTATATTTCAGAGTGTCGAAGGATTAAAATTTCATTCCAGCAAAGTCTTTTTACACGCACTAAGACATTCGAGGGTGCATGCTTCTCGAGATTTTGCGTGCAAAGTACGACTGCGGTTGTGGGAGAATTCTG
>NC_061097.1:6740498-6745498 GCF_015104395.2 Macrobrachium nipponense | reverse complement strand
GTTCTATATTTCTGCTTTCTCTATTCAAATCTTCTTTCATCTTTTGTAATTCGTCCCCTGATTCACTGAGGACAACTATGCCATCTGCAAATCGTAAGTTATTAAGGTATTTCCCATTAACGTTAATTCCTACAGTTTCCCAATCTAAATTCTTTAAAACTTCTTCTAGGTACGCTGTGAATACTTTATGAGAAATGGGGTCTCCCTGTCTAACTCCTTTCTCAATCAGAAATTTTTCAGTCTTTATGTAGTTTCAGGATTGCTGTACCCGTATAGATATCTTCAAGTGTTCTAACACAAGATCCATCTATTCCCTGCTTTTGAAGGGTTTCCATCACTGCTGAAGTTTTGATAAAATCAAAAGCTTTCTGAAGTCTACAAATGCCATACATAGTGGTTTGTCATACTCTGCTGATTTTTCCTTTAGCTGGTATATTAAATGGATATCGTCTATTGTAAGTAAATTGTTATCGCAGATGTTATTTGGTCACCCTTGCATGAAGGGCATTTTTATCATATGTGAGTTAAGAACTAAATGGAATGTGATTTATAGGTACTGCGAGAAGAACATATTAAAAGTTTACGTCGGTTTGTGAAATTCGTCTATCCTCGAAGAGAAGATCCATTCTCTGGACACCAAGTAGAATAATGGCGATCATTTCCGAATATTTTCGTGTTCCTGATTCCTTTGAACTCGCTTTATCGTCTGCATTTTACCTGGACTCTGGCATTCCCTTAATATCACCCCCGCCCCACCCCAACCAACCCTACCCTACCCCAACCCCTTTCCTCACTGAGATAAACTTCATTTCCATTTCTTTTGTTGAAACTGTAAAGTCTTCGATTTGGTTCGACCTTAAAAGCAAAACTGGAGAGGCGCCCAATCGACAGTTTAGGTATATTCTTTAATCCGTTCATGATTTTTTATCATTCTGTTATTCCTTTCTGGGGTTCTGTTGGATTTTCCTTTTAAGTTTTAAAATATCTATTCCTATCCTTTATTTATATCTATCATTTTTTTATTAAGAAGGTCGTTTCTAAACCAGTTACGATAGATTGCTATAAAATTGAAGATAATGCTAATCAGTCTTTCAGAATCAATGAAGATACGTTTAGATGGAGTAAAGCCTTTTTTCTAAGATAGAGAATCTTTCAAGGTATGGTCTAGGAAAATGAAAGGAAGGGTAGTTATGTTGAAATGCAATAATTAGCAAAATCACAAACGGAGCTAGAGCAAAAAAAAAAAAAAAAAAAAAAAAAAAAAGTTGCGTTGTGCTCGGTGAAAGCGTACTTTGAATATTAACAGCATTTAAGGAATTATCTATGATTTATAACGTGCTAATGATATGCTATTAAGGCAACCGGATTATATAACTAAAACAATAGATAAAGGAAACTCATTGTAACCAATAAATATTTCGAATCCGTCATATGACGCAGACCAACAATATATTACTTTTTGTTATGAAAAGTAGATTGCTTACATTTGTTTCCTGCAAAGCCGAAAAGAATATGCCAACTTGAATTTATATATATATATATATATATATATATATATATATATATTATATATATATATATATATATATATATATATATATATATATATATATATGTATGTAATATATATATATATATATATATATATAATATAATATATATATATATATATATATATATATATATATATATATATATATATATATGTATATATAGTCCTTATTTGCTTAAAAAAAATAAGAACTTCAGTGGCTTTGTAAAATTTATCGTTTTTTCCACTTATAAAAATATTCTTAGCTCATAATGGTATTTTAAATTCCTAAAGATTGCAATTCACATAAAAAAATCCGCTTATAGTACTTGGTGTGATTCTAGTTTCTGTTCAAATACAATATTGTGCCTTTGTCTACCAATGACATAAAAACTCAATAGCACGCTAAAATACGATTGTTGCCTTAGTATTTATTACACCTAAGAAGGAAAAACAGATTTTTGCATGCAAATGTGGTTCATAATGGCCCTATAGTTTAAATCATTATGCGCAGAAGTCTATGCATAGTCAAAGTCTGCTGTAAAAAAATTCGGATAAAAATGCCTGTGGAGAACGAATATCAGAGGGATGGTGAATTATCGACAAATAAGAGTTTTGTTATAAAAATATTCCTCATATAAAAATCATATTTTTTTCTGAAAAATAAGAAAAATTGAATGCACTAAAAATTACGATACATCAATGTTTTACCATTACCCCTTTGAAATTGAACTTGTTTCTGATTTATTCCATTTCTGAATATATTCTTGTAGCGATTGTTGCATTAATAGCAATAAGAAACAAGTATTTCCAAATGGGTTAAACCGACAATACAGATACCACTCTAAAATTTTATATTTTATCTAATAAGAGTTCTTGGGCACTATGCATCCCGTTGGTGCCAGAGGATTGAGTAAGTACTCTTGCGGTTCTTTGACTGACTTTTCCTGTGTTATTTGTATCTACAGACATTGTTTTCTATTCTCTCTTGTTAATCAGGAATTCCAAGATTCAAATAATATTTAAAAAATAAAATACGTGAAGAAAACATTTAATTTCTTCAGATTTAAGAAATCCCAGTAATACTACCTTTCATTAAATATTTACTCGTAAATTTTATTTTGTTAGTGATGGAACAGCAATCGCTACATAAAATGAAATAAATAAATAAAACACACACACACACACAAGGAACGAAAATATTTGTTTTTCCAGTGATGCACTATTCAGGGACACCTTTAAATGTTTATACAGTTGCATCTCAAAGCGGCCGCCTTCATGAAATATTCAAATCCGACGTCAAATATAAACGTTTTTGTTTATCTTTTCGCCCGGAACGCAATTCCAATGTAGGAAAAATGCATAGAAAAATGCATTCAGGTAGAACTAGAGTCAATGCAAGATAGACAGTGGTGGAGGTAAGGAAATATAATAAAGGCGATCAAAATAGAAACAACAAACAATACAATAATTTTCTTACTTGAAAATAAAGACAAAACAGACTAGTATACGAAGCCCACTCTAACTGAAAAAATGTCAGGCTAAAAACCAAACTTTAAAGGAGAATTTTAGGAGAACTGTGATCGTTAGAAGGAGGGTCGTTAAGAGAAAGACGGCTTTGTGTAAACACGAAGTTATGTGATAAGCTGTCAAACTGAAATCTTGAGCTGAATAAAAATATACATATTAGTTAAGGGAATACAGAAAATAAAAATAAAAACTTAGAGTAAAAAAAATAAAAATCGCAAAACATCTGTGATAATAAACCTAAAGAAATAATATCTTCCTGAGGAGAATTTTTTCTTTGGAGGCCTCGAGCGACGCGCAGTGCGTTTTGCAATGCACGAAAACAAAGATACCTGCCATGTTTTATGCTGACAATTTCATTTCCTTGTGGTTTACGTAGGGTTGTACCCAAGAGCAAAACAGTTGGACCCTTCATAGTTATCAGTCAGCAAATCAACAGTAGGCAACAGAGACCCGTCATACTTATTACAATTTGAAAGAGGTTGTAAGTAATTGTAGTACGTTTATCTTTCGCGTTACACTATCAAATAGGTAAGTCTTGAGTTGTGTCTTATAAGTTTTGGAAAAAAGATCAAATGTTCAACAGAGGAAAACATTTCTGTGAAGTAATAAATGAATATATTAAATGATTCCTACATTGATTCTGAGTAATGCTTTGATCTCTCCTTCCCCCTAACACTTTCTATAACCTAAAATCGATGCATCAGGTGATGAAGATTCACATTTTTACTCGATTTAATGAAGAAACATAAAGTAACTGAGCAAAACAAACGTTAACGGGGAAAAAAAGTTATATGGAATCCAACATCACCACATTAGAGGTTAAAAAAAATGAAGAGTGCTCTAACGACATTAATGAAATCGTACTGCAAGGGCTTAATCCTCGCCCTGACCCAACCCATCCCGATCCCTAAACTCCTCAATAGTTTTCATAGATTCAAAAGAAAAAGTCATAAGACTTAACATCGTAATCATGGCATGGCAAAAGACCCCAAGAGATAAGGAAAAATGTTGGAAAGAGAATTTCAGAAGATTATTTACTGCTCGAGGTGAAAATCTTTGCTTACTCGGGGAGTAAGCCTACACACTACTTTGGTGTTGTTGTTGTTTTCAATCTTGTTCCTTAGTGGGGTTTGTTACGGTGTCGAAATATCCTGGCAAAAGGTCGATACAATGTTACGGTCTCTGAGAGAGGTCCGCTTCAGGTTTGATATGAAATAATAATATAAAAAAAATATTTCAACACCAACAGTTGAAACTGGGGATACGAATATAGAAAGAAAACACTAACACAGCAAAGGATTTATTTACAAGCTTACTAACAAAGGTAAATGCAGAATGGTATCTTCCTATTTTACATAAAAGACAGAATCCTACACGGCATGAACTGGGGGAACAGTGAGGCAATTCAAATACTTGCTAGTCAATTTGGTAATTCAAAGCGATGGCTTCTCCAAAAGTAGAGCGGCAATTGCAGACGTCCTCTGGACTCCGTAATGCAGAAAACTAATCTTCTTGTAAGGCAGGAATTCCCCAAAACCTGTAGCAGGACCTTTCTTCTCTGAAGTCTGCTCAACGTCGAGATAACACGGTAGACCACACCTGAAGACGACTAGACCAGTATCCAACCAACTGTCGAGCAACTTTTTTCCTGATCCTTCGTTGGTTCCTTTTTTCTCTATCTCTCTCGGATGATCTCTGCTGCTGCTGATCTCTCACTGATAAATCTGATCTATGGTTCTTACTGAGGATATCTCTCTGTGACTAACTGGTGTCTCTCTTTTTCGATCTCTGCTTTCTCCAACTTCGACGTCGTATTTATACGGCGGGATCCTGGGGGGCGGAGCCTACGGCGAGCGTCACAGACTCGCTCGCGAGATTTCCGGAAGTTCTTAGATGAATCTAGGACGAGGTGTTGCATCAGAAATCGCGCATTTCTCCC
>NC_061097.1:6730498-6735498 GCF_015104395.2 Macrobrachium nipponense | reverse complement strand
TCACATGCTACCTTAAGTCTTGCTCCTTAAGCTGAATAGTTCCCTTGAAATTGAATTATTTGTGTTCGAAGATTGACCAGGCTTATATGTCATGGGTGGACCATTCCTTGAATAATTCTGTCTACCTCTCTGGTTAGGATTCCATTTTCTGTTGTAGAAAAATAAAAAAAAGTAATTATATAAAAGAAAACGAAATGTAAATCTGTGAACTTACTTGACTGGCTTCCTGGGAATGTACATCCTAAAGGGATAGCGGCACAAGCTGCTCGTCTACAGTGAGGATGAGGCCCAGGAGAATAATTTTGTCTTCAATTAGCCACCCCAATGATAAAAAACTCTGCGAATGGGAGCAAGGCAATCTGTCCTCGCTCGCTCCGCTCTGGTGGCTGAATCGTCTAAACGAATCATTCTCGTTAGCAGGGGAAAACGACGCTCGCTCATTACACAACGGTATAAAGGATTGCACTCCGGAAGATTCCACATGTCACTTGTTGTGGTGTGATTGTCTGATCTTACAGCCAACATTATCAAGATCCCAGTGAACGCCTTCAGTTACCTCAGGTTCATGTCCCTGAGGGCAACATTGCCCTTTTGATGATAATTATTCCTCAAAAGGGCAAGTCGATCATTGGAACGCAAGACAATCCCCTGTAATTATAACTATTATCATATAAGCCTGCTACATATTCAACTCACACAAAGGTACACACTATCTAAGGCTACCCATAATATTAGTTCAAATATGTGTGCACACATGTGTAATGGTTATGATAATGAAGTAATACTGTAATAATAATAATAATAATAATAATAATAAGAATAATAATAATAATAATAATAATAATAATTATTATTATTATTATTATCTCTCTCTATCACAGTCGTCCAATTCGACTGGGTGGTATTTATAGTGTGGAGTTCCGGGTTGCATCCGGCCTCCTTAGGAGTCCATCACTTTTCTTACTATGTGCGCCGTTTCTAGGATCACACTCTTCTGTTGAGTCCTGGAGCTATTTCAGCGTCTAGTTTTTCTAGATTCCTTTTCAGGGATCTTGGGATCGTGCCTAGTGGTCCTATGATTATGGGTACGATTTTTACTGGCATATCCCATATCCTTCTTATTTCTATTTTCAGATCTTGATACTTATCCATTTTTTCCCTCTCTTTCTCTTCAACTCTGGTGTCCCATGGTATTGCGACATCAATGAGTGATACTTTCTTCTTGACTTGTCAATCAACGTCACGTTGGTCTATTTGCACGTATCACCCTATCTGTTCTGATACCATAGTCCCAGAGGATCTTTGCCTGATCATTTTCTATCAACTCTCTGCATGGTTGGTTCTCTTACCACTTATTACTGCAAGGTAGCTGATGTCTCTTGCACAGGCTCCAGTGGAGGGCTTTTGCCACTGAATCATGCCTCTTTTTGTACTGGTTCTGTGCAAGTGCCGGGCATTTGCTTGCTATGTGGTTTATGGTTTCATTTTTTGTATTGCACTTCCTACATATGGAAGAGATGTTATTTCCGTCTATCGTTCTTTGAACATATCTGGTTCTTAGGGCCTGATCTTGTGCCGCTGTTATCATTCCTTCAGTTTCCTGCTTTAGCTCTCCCCTCTGTAGCCATTGCCATGTGTCATCGCTGGCTAGTTCTTTAGTCTGTCTCATGTATTGTCCGTGCATTGGTTTGTTGTGCAAGTCCTCTATTTTGTCTGTCATTCTCATGTCTCTGTATAATTCTGGGTCTTCGTCTATTTTTATTAGTCCTTCTTCCCATGCACTCTTTAGCCACTCGTCTTCACTGGTTTTCAGATATTGCCCCAGTGCTCTGTTCTTGATGTTAACGCAGTCCTCTATACTTAGTAGTCCTCTCCCTCCTTCCTTTCGTGTTATGTATAGTCTGTCCGTATTTGCTCTTGGGTGTAATGCTTTGTGTATTGTCATATGTTTCCTGGTTTTCTGATCTATGCTGCCTTCGTCCATTTCACTATTCCTGCGCTGTATATGATTACTGGCACTACCCATGTGTGTATGGCTTTTATCATATTTCCGGCGTTGAGTTTTGACTTGAGTATCGCCTTGAGTCTCTCCTGATCGTGCCCTTCATCTCTTGGTGTTTTATATCCCCTCCTTCCATTATTCCCAGGTATTTGTATCCTGTCTCATCTATGTGTTTGATGTTGCTCCCATCTGGTAGCTTTATCCCTTCAGTTCTCGGTACTTTGCCTTTTTGTATATTGACTAAGGCGCATTTTTCTATTCCAAACTCCATACAGCTTGATGTCGTCCATGAACATCAGATGGTTAATTCTGTTGCCTCTTTTCTTGAGTTGGTACCCGGCATCCATCTTCTGTAGTACTTTTGTCATGGGAGTCATGGCTACTACGAAGAGTAGTGGGACAGTGAGTCGCCCTGGAAGATCCCTCTGCCTAATATTAACCTCTGCTAGTCTTATTCCAGAGCTTGTAAGTATTGTATTCCAGTTGCGTATTGTATTTTGAGGAACCGATGAGGTGTTTTCCTCTGCCCCATATATTTTCAGGCATTCTATTAGCCATGTGTGTGGTATCATGTCGAAGGCTTTCTTATAGTCTATCCATGCCATGCTTAGGTTGGTTTTCCTTCTCCTACTGTTCTTCATTACCATTTTGTTTATCAGGAGCTGGTCTTTTGTGCCCCTACACTTCCTTCTGCAGCCTTTCTGTTGGTGGGAGATGGTGTTTGTCTCCTCTAGGTAATTGTAAAAAGCCTTTCACTGATGGATCACCTGTTAGTAACTCCACATTATTGGTAGCAGGTGATGAGGCCTGTAGTTACTGACTCTATTTCCCTTATTCTTGTCTTTTTGTACTAAGGATGTTCTTCCTGTGGTCATCCATTTGGGTGCATGGTGATTTGAGATACAATGCTGGAGTTGTTCTGCTATTCGTGGGTGTAGGGCCTTGAAGTTTTTGAGCCAGTATTAATGGACTTCATCAGGACCTGGGGCTTTCCAGTTTGGCCTTTTCTTTAGTTGGTGTCTTACTGTGTCTGTCGTGATCTCTGTGAATCTTTGTTTTATTCTCCCTTTTATTATTATTATTATTATTTTATTATTATTATTATTATTATTATTATTATTATTATTATTATTATTATTATTATTATTATTATTATTATTATTATTATTATTATTATTATTATTATTATTATTATTATGAGCACATGGAAATGATGTACAACATATATTCCAGTGGTAGATTAAACATACCTGATTAATGGACAGGCACACTCTCATTTCCTCTTCAACACTCAGCAATCTAGACCTCTTCTTAGTTTTGATGTTTGTGAGTGTTGAAAATCCTACTTCACACAGATATGGGGTCGAGAACTGCAGCAATATTTTCTGGGCTTTTAGGGCTATATGAGGGTGTTCATTTCCAATTCTTATCCAAAAGCTTTCTAGTGACATATCAAAGTACTCCAGTTTTAGCATGCGGTCATTACGGATGTTAATTAGTTCCTCTTCTTCAAGGATAATGGATTTCTTACCCAATCATATTGTTCAGCAGATGTATTAGGGAAATATTTTTCAATGTTCCATTCTAGAATTTCAAGGTACTCCTTGATAAGTGGAATGATGTTTGTATATTTAGCTTCAGCAGTCTTTTGAAACATACGGCATTGCCATCACTCACCCTCTCTTTCCAAAGCCTTTTTATCTCCAGCAAGTCCTTTATTTTGTCAGATGATGTTAACATATTCTCATTTTTCCCTTGCATACAGTGTTAACCTTGTTTAGATGTTCAAATATATCCGCCAGGTAGTATAAATTTGCGCTCCAAATTTCATCAGCCAGTAGTTCACAAAATTCAGGTTTACCCTGAAGAGTAAAGTAAACTATAATTTCCGGTCGAAGTTGATGTACTCTCGACAGCACTTTGCTTCTTGATAGCCACCTGTCCTCTGTATGAAGGAGAAGGCCTTCGTGGGGAGATCCCATTTCTTTACAGAGAATGGAAAAATGTTTTGTCTGCTTTGGTCTGCTCATTATGAAGTTCACCATCTTTACATCGCTTTAGATTCAAAAGAAAAAGTCATAAGACTTAACATCGTAATCATGGCATGGCAAAAGACCCCAAGAGATAAGGAAAAATGTTGGAAAGAGAATTTCAGAAGATTATTTACTGCTCAAGGTGAAAATCTTTGCTTACTCGGGGAGTAAGCCTACACACTACTTTGGTGTTGTTGTTGTTTTCAATCTTGTTCCTTAGTGGGGTTTGTTACGGTGTCGAAATATCCTGGCAAAAGGTCGACACAATGTTACGGTCTCTGAGAGAGGTCCGCTTCAGGTTTGATATGAAATAATAATATAAAAAAAATATTTCAACACCAACAGTTGAAACTGGGGATACGAATATAGAAAGAAACACTAACACAGCAAAGGTTTATTTACAAGCTTACTAACAAAGGTAAATGCAGAATGGTATCTCCTATTTACATAAAAAGACAGAATCCTACACGGCATGAACTGGGGGAACAGTGAGGCAATTCAAATACTTGCTAGTCAATTTGGTAATTCAAAGCGATGGCTTCTCCAAAAGTAGAGCGGCAATTGCAGACGTCCTCTGGACTCCGTAATGCAGAAACTAATCTTCTTGTAAGGCAGGAATTCCCCAAAACCTGTAGCAGGACCTTTTCTTCTCTGAAGTCTGCTCAACGTCGAGATAACACGGTAGACCACACCTGAAGACGACTAGACCAGTATCCAACCAACTGTCGAGCAACTTTTTTCCTGATCCTTCGTTGGTTCCTTTTTTCTCTTATCTCTCTCGGATGATCTCTGCTGCTGCTGATCTCTCACTGATAATCTGATCTATGGTTCTTACTGAGGATATCTCTCTGTGACTAACTGGTGTCTCTCTTTTTCGATCTCTGCTTTCTCCAACTTCGACCGTCGTATTTATACGGCATCCTGGGGGCGGAGCCTACGGCGAGCGTCACAGACTCGCTCGCGAG
>NC_061097.1:6725498-6727998 GCF_015104395.2 Macrobrachium nipponense | reverse complement strand
ATATATATATATATATATTATATATCACAATCTATTTTTTCGCTAAAGCATAGATATTTCATGTTGTCGTACAGCTGGGACGAAGGAATGAAAGGAATTGAACACCAAGCGCTTTCGTGTATTTTTCCACACCTCCTCAGGGGCAAGTTGATACAAAATTCATCATTTGTTACATAAAGAATATCGTACTATTATTTCAAAAACTAATTGTCTATAAATGTTGTTTACAAGTAGTTCATCCAGTTTGTACATCATATCCACAACAGAGGGGGGCATAAACTCTAACTAACATTTGGATGTCCTTATCACTCTTACCTGCAAGTTCTTGAGTTGACCTTTTTCTACTACTCATCTTAAAACTCTCATCTTGTAGGCTGGATTGTAGTTCCCTCCCTGGGCCCTGGTCAAACTATCCTATGCACAGGAATTCCCTCCCTATGGCTGCCTTCAACAGGGGTGATGGCAGTTTTACAGACTGGCGAACAGTAGCCTTAGGAGATGGAATAAATTTATCTGTTAAAACAAATATAGATTGGCTTGAAATTGGGAATGCATTTTGTAAACTTGAAAAGTATGGTAACATTACATCAGAAGAAATCAGTATATGTAAGGGTGTAAGTGTATGGGATCTCCAATTTCGATGCACCCACGAATATTCCTGTAAGGTTCTTAAATTCATGTAAAACCGAAAAAAAGATAAAGATTTACATATTACTAAAGCTGATAAAAAGAAACACATTGGTCTCCATGAACAAGGTCGACTAAAGTAATAAAATGCTAAAATTATTCTCAGACCAGGACACCTACACAGGAAAAAGAAACAATCCTTAGATAATGTTAATGCTCATTTCAACAAAACCAAGATTATTCTGAAAAAAACATAATGAATTATTACAAAAGTTCATTACTGTAAATCCAACTCTTCGATATAAATATGGAGTTATCAAATCTCATAAGGAAAACAAACCCGTAAGTTCTGTAGGCCCTTATATTTATCAACTATCGAAGTGGCTTGTTAACGTATTGTCTCCAATGCTTGGTAACATATCAGGTGTGTCCGTGAAAAATAATGTGGATTTTATAGATAGGTAAAGAAGGTTTAATTATGATTATGATTTCAATTTAATCAGTTTTGACGTCAGCTTATTGTTTACAAAAGTACCTGTGGATGAACTACTTGAATTTATGAAGGCAGAAATGGAAAAATATACTTTCGCTTTGGACAGGCCTTCTATGATTAAGCTGATAGAATTGTGTGTTAGAGGTTGTAAATTTGTGTCTGGAGAAAAGTATTATGAAAAAAATTTGGCATGGCAATGGGCAATCCGTTAACTCCATTACTTAGTAACCTTTATATGGCGTTTTTTTTAAGTAAGTACTTGCCAAGTATACTTCCTAAAGGTATCCTGTGGGTTACGTACGTAGATTATATATTTTGGGCTTGGCCTGTTGACAAAAGTGGAGAGTTTCCTAACAGCAGTAAATACCCTAGTATTTTCTATAAAACTCACCTTGGAAACTGAAGTAGATAATAAGTTAGCGATTTTAGATGTTTTAATTTTGAAAAGTGATAGAAATGTTAGATTTTCTGTGTACAGGAAGTCTACAAATGTGGATTCCTACAAACATTTTTATTTTAACCATCATCCGAGAGCGAAGATGACAGTATTTTCTTCTATGTTCTTAAGGGCACTGCGGGTCAGTTGCCCTGACTTCCTCGAAGCTGAGCCTCAGAAGGTCCGAGACATTACAACAAGTCTTAGGTACCCTTGTGTTTTTATTGACAGGGCTTTCTGTAAAGCAAGATGAACATTTTATGAAGTTGGTCGTAAGAGTGATTTTAATATGAAAAGCCTTGTTTTACCATACTGTAACCAGTTTATGACCATCCCTGGGCTGTTGAGGCAATATAATGTTAATGTCATGTTTAAAAACTGTATATTTAAGAACTTGTTAATCATGAATTCCCCTCTACAGAAGAGTGGCTGCATATATGAGATCACCTGCAATCAGTGTAATAAAATGTACGTGGGACAAAGTGGAAAGGACCTTGAAACAAGGTTAAAACAACATAAATATAATGTCAGAACGGGGAATTATGGAAGCAGTTTGTTTCAACATATGAATAAGTGCAACCACACCATGAGCTGGAAAAAAGCGAAAGAGATCATGTTTTGTAAAGACACCACAAAACGAAACATAGTTGAGTCATGTATAATAAAGAAAAATCGTGGAGATTTGATCAACAGTAGCCCCGTGATGTACAAACTGGATGAACTACTTGTAAACAACATTTATAGACAATTAGTTTTGAAATAATAGTACGATAGTTTTATGTAACAAATGATGAATTTTTGTATCACTTGCCCCTGAGGAGGTGTGAAAAATACACGAAAGCGCTTGGTCAATTCCTTTCATTCCTTCGTCCAGCTGTACGACAACATGAAATATCTCATGCTTTAGCGATAGATTGTGAATATATATATATATATATATATAT